>NW_012106030.1:2995252-3036199 GCF_000951045.1 Mandrillus leucophaeus | reverse complement strand
GGAGGCTGAGGCAGGAGAATCGCTTGAATCTGGGAGGTGACATTGCAGTAAGCTGAGGTTGTGTCATTGCACTCCAGCCTGGGAGACGGAGCAAGACTCCGTCTCAAAAAAAAAAAAAAAAAGTCAAAGAAATGTATTTGGGGGTAAAATATTTTTATTTCTTTTAGGGCCTGTTATCTGTCATGTGATGCTGTGCCAGCATCAGGTTGGAATCTGGTATCTTATTGTTACAAAAAGTCTGTTTTGTCAGTCTTAAGTTCTCTGTTTTAATGTTACTGCTGATCAGCTGTACCTGAATTCCAAACAGAGGAGAGCATAATGAGGCATGTCCAACCTACCCCTCCCCCACCCCCCATCCCTGCTTCCTCTCATGGCCTAAAGCATCACAGTTTTTCAGGTTAACTTTGAATGCCCCTGGCCAAGAGGATGGGTCCATTCAGTTGGGTGGAGGGCTTAGAATTTTATTTCTGGTTTATAACAGTAATGATGTAGTTTTAGTCTTGAGTTGTCTTCAGATTAATAACCTGGCTTTTGGGAGTCACTGGCAGAAGTAATAATATGGAGGAGGTCCAACAGCAGGTGCAGGACAAGTTAGATTATTATTGGTAACATAACCCATAGCACTTCTACTGTCTCCAGGATGGTCTATATTTAATAAATTCCAACTTCACACACATCTTCCATTTATTATAAGAAGACAGCTCTGTGAGCTGAAACACATTCATAACTTCAACACTACTACTGGACATCTTTATTCAAGTAGTCATGAGGGAATTTTAATTTCAAGTAGAAAACTGTCTTGGGGCTCTAATTGCTGCTTCAGAGAGGAGTAACTTTTAGAAAGCAACAGTGTATGGATATGTGACTAGTTACGTGGAGTCCAGATTATTGCTAAATATGCTAAAAAAAAAGGAAAAGGCTGTAGGAGGAATTAGGATCTTGGTCTTGAGCACAGGTCAGCATTCCTGGTAGGCATACTGCCATTTCTCTGGGGGAACCCTGTCTGAAAAGCAGAGGGACCTCTTTGCTTTTCGAAGCCATGGCTCAAAAGGGTTGCAGAAACGTAAGACAAAACATATTTAATGGGAAGAGGGTAGGAAAATTCTCCAATATTGATAAATCTGCAATTCCATTTTTTTTCAGTGGCTATTGGAAAGATGAATTATGCTGGGGGAAAAAAAAAAACACAACCCAGAGCAGCTTCCTGTCATTTCTAAAACATGATCCTATGCCTGCTTGAAAGAGTTAAGGCTGTATAAATATTTATCATTCTTCTTTCAAAAGGATAAGAAAAATTCCCTTTGCATACATGAATTTTAGATTGCAAGGCAAACATGAAGAGATGGTCAGGGCCCCATCATCTTAATGAGGATATGGTAATGATAATGGTTTTTTTAAGCTTGCTTATATGTGATCAAAACCTAGAGATTTTGATTTTATACTAAGGCATGCACAGAGCCAAGAATAGTTAATGCTTTTAGGAGCATATGGATGGGATGACAGGAATACCATCAAGGGCTTACAGTGGGACCAGGGTGAAAGATTCATTAAAAGTGATAAATAGGATATGCCTTTCTTAATGTTTTTCAATTGCATATTCAATACAGCAGGCCAGTGACTATGCATTTTAACTGTCTTTATTTTTAAGAGAGCTGCCAGATTTTAATCAGATTAAACAGTTATTTGCAAATGAGTACCCCTTCATTAACATACCAGAATCATCATAATAAACAATTCTGTTACTAAACAGTACACGGGACAGCATGAAGTTTAAGAACCACACACACATATAGCACTACAGCAGGGTAAAATACTCCTTTTAATTTGAGAAAATTAGTTACCTTAAATTTTAGGGGAAATAACCTAGAAGAACGCTCACAAGATTCTAAATTCCAGGAGTAGAGATTTTGTTTATTTGCAACTTTATCCCTAGTGCCTAAAACAATGCCTGACTCATTATAGGTTCTCAATAAATGTAAATGAATGAACCAGCTCTTTTAATAAATCGTGATATTCTTACAGTTCTACTGTCAAGCACTGAAACCTTCTGAAAAATTGCTAAACTGAAATAAATCAATGGTATTTTTCTCAAAAATTTAATTCTGTAATTTATTCTGAAGGCCTTAGAATAGCTGTATTTTTTGTTATCAACTGCGTAACAAAGGGCAGCTATAATAACCATATTTCATCTAGTTTCTTATTTTTCATTTTCACATATACTTTTATTGTTGCCAACTTATAGAAGCACAGAGAATTTAAGTAACTTGGTTCAGGATACGGTGTAAGTTAGATAGGTCCTAGGTGCCAAACTTCTTAGTGCACTGTTTTCTGCAGTAAACAATGCTGGACCATCTCTTTGCTACTTATCATGTGTCTTGAAGAAAACATAAAACAAGTTCTTTAAGAGAAAATAAGAGGTACTGTAATGACCATTAATAACAGGTAGTCTATCAATACAGTAAAGCAGAAAGAAACGGCAAATGAGAGAGAAATTTTCATTATTACCATTCACTTGTCAGTAGAGAAGGAAGAGAAATAATTAAACTATTTTCTCAAAATGGCCATATAAAAGTTCTCTGCTTTGTAGTAGGTCACAACATATAAAATACAGAGCTGTTGATATCAAAATACTGACTCAGAAAACGATCTTTAACATCAACATGTAAGATTTGTGATTAGATCTCTGCCTTAGTCTGTTTTGTGCTGCTATAACGGAATACCTGAGACTGGGTAATTTATAAAGAAAATGTATTTATTTTGGCCAGGCATGGTGGCTCCTACCTGTAATCCCAGCACTTTGGGAGGCCAAGGCGGGCGGATGACGAGGTCAGGAGATCGAGACCATCCTGGCTAACATGGTGAAACCTCATCTCTACTAAAAACACAAAAAATTAGCCGGGTGTGGTGGTGGGCACCTGTAGTCCCAGATACTCGGGAGGCTGAGGCGGGAGAATGGCGTGAACCCAGGAGGTGGAGCTTGCAGGGAGCCGAGATCGCACCACTGCACTTCAGTCTGGGCAACACAGTGAGACTCCATCTCAAAAAAAAAAAAAAAAAAAGAAAGAAAGAAAAAGAAAATGTATTTATTTTCTCATGGTTCTAAAGGCCGGGAAGTCAAAGATCAAGGTGCCAGCATCTCATGAGGGCCTTCTTGCTGCATCATCCAATGGCAGAAGGTAGAAGGGCAAAGAGAAGGCAATAGAGGGAGGAGAGCAAGAGTGGGTTGAACTTGTCTTTTTATAAGAAACCACTCCCATGATAACAACATTAATTCACTCATGGGGGCCTTCATGGCCTGATAACCTCTTGAAGGTTCCAACACCCAATACCACCCCACTGGGAATCAAGTTTTAGTATGATCTAAATGTCTCCTCCAAAACTCATGATGAAATTTAAGTGCCATTGTAAGAGTGTTGAGATGTAGAATCTTTAAGAGGTGATTCAGTCATAAGGGCTCCACCCTGTGAAGGATTAAAGCTGCTATCTCCGGAGTTGGTTAGCTATCTCGACAGTGAGTTTTTATAAAGGTGAGTGTGACTCTCTCAGTTCTCTCTTACTCCTACCCTCTTGCACATGCATGCATTGCTTCTGTCTGTGTCTGTCTTTGTCTCCTGTGCTCTCTCACCACATGATCTCTCTGCCAGCAGTAAGCGCCTGGCCAGATGCTGCTGCAAGGCACTTGGACTTCATGGCCTCTAGAACTGTGAGAAATAAATTTATTTTCTTTATAAATGACCCAGTCTGTGGTATTCAGTTACAGCAGCAGAAAAAAAAAAGACTAAGACAAGTTTCTAACACATAACATTTAGAGACACATCCAAACCAATGCAGAGATTTCGGGAAAATGAAACTCAGATATAAACAGTTCTTTTCTTACCAGATCACAAACAGAAGATAAAAACTACAAAAGGTCTTTCAAAAGATGTAATTGCTGTTTCTTGTTTAGTCAGCATACAAGATGAATAAAAATTAATGAAGCAAAATTAGTAGCCTTAAGGGTGACTCATACCTAGTCAAAAAGGTACCTGGAAAGAAGTTTTTAAATTCAAAATGTTAATTCAATTTCCTTACTAGTGATTTCTGATTGATTCAGGTGGTGTTTCTCTGAGGCTGTCTAGAAACCAGTGAAAGATCAGATAGTTACCACTGGGACCAGACAGTTAACTTCTGCTTGCTTCTGAAAACACTAGCAGCTGTAAATAGCTGAGTTAAACCAAGCCTGCTGGTGTGTTCCAGTTGACGTATTATTCGGTATCACAAGGACTGGCAGGTGTGGTATGAAACGGAAAGGTCTTAGACTCACTGTTTTAAATGAAGGTGGTGGTGGGTAAGAAGGATTCATAAGAAAGTTTGAGCATCAGATGGAGAAAATTTGATTCTTCTACTAACCACCATGATGACTACAAACACAGGCGTTACCATACCATTACTTTTGTTCTGGTGATGAAATGGTTTGCCTTATTTTGTCACCAAACACCCTACAGGGTGAGTAGACATTATTCTCATTCTACACATCAAGAAACCAACACCCTTTTGGTTGAGGTGGTGTTACCCAGAATCGCATAGTTCAAAATGGTGAAGCTGGTGATTTTTCTTTCTTTTTGAGACAGGGTCTCGCTTTGTAACCCAGGCTGGAGTGCAGTAGCATGAGTTCAGTGTACAGAAGCCTTGACTTCCCGGGCTTGAGCAATCCTCCCACCTCAGCCTCACAAGTACCTGGGACCACAGGAACATGTTACCACGCCCAGCTAACTTTTGTATTGTTTTGTAGAGACAGTGTTTGGCCATGTTGCCCAGGCTGATCCTGAACTCCTGGACTCAAGCGATCTGCCTGCCTCAGCCTCCCAAAGTGCTGAGATCACAAGTGTGAGCCACCAGGACCAGTCTCTTTTTTTTGTTTTGCATAACATTTTAAAATTCAAAGTGATAGTGTTCTATTACTTGAAGTATATGTGGAAAAAGACTAGTGCAGCAAATAAAAATGCTGTTTTAGAAAGGTAATAACAGCTTAAAATATTCAG
Source organism: Mandrillus leucophaeus (assembly GCF_000951045.1). Taxonomy (NCBI): domain Eukaryota; kingdom Metazoa; phylum Chordata; class Mammalia; order Primates; family Cercopithecidae; genus Mandrillus; species Mandrillus leucophaeus. Next base: position 3,031,178 of record NW_012106030.1, on the reverse strand, counting down.
TCCTCAAAACTTTATTTCTGATTTTTGTACAAATAAATAATGAATACACAATTCTTTCCAAATTCTTTAGCTTGCGAGAAAGCTACCAGACAAAAATATGAAACAAATTTGATGCTAATTATTAAAATACACCCTCCCAATAGCATTTCCTAGAAAATACACGGAAATAAATGCCCCTTGAGGAACTATTTGCCCCTGTATAGGCGTCCTCATGATCAGTGTGTGGCTTTGTTGAGTATTAATCTTGAGGTTAAATAAGGCCCTAGACTTATTTAAGGCCTTAAATAAGTGAAGGAAATATTTAAGGCCTTAATAAATGAAGGAAACATCTACGAATAAGTAAACCCTGTAATGATAATGAGTTGTTGATTTGGGGCAATTTGTTTTATATGCCTATTTCAGGTAGTGTTTCTACTAAGGTCTCATTCTCTCCCACCTCCACTCCATGTAGGCACCCCACACTCTCGGCTCTCTTTGAAAATACGGGATTTTCTTTGCAAAGTTATTGTGGCCCTTCCTCACCCTGAAAAGAAGTGACAGCATAAAAGCAGTGCCATGCCAGGAGTGGGAAAATCTCTTCCCATGCAATGAGCACGTCACTTGCTGTGTCCTAGGTGAAAAGATAACAGGGATAATGGAAAATAAGAGTTTCTAAACTTCTCAAACTAACCTCACTGTCCGTCAAATTTTAGAGTTGAAATTTTGTTGTTCAGTTAAAAATTAAGAAAAATTGTGGCAGACTGTAATTATTTCCTGAGCTGTGTAGTCTGCTGTGAGCTATCAGAGTGCTGTAGAAAGACCATGAAACCTGCAGAGGTTGGAGATCAGCTTCAAGCCCTCCTGTGCTTAGGTAAGTCCTCTTGGATCCTCACTTAGAAGCAAGTATAACCAGTTCATTTAACAAATGAGAGCAGGTGCTATTCCTCAGGAAACTGAAAATTGCTATATGAATGTAGGTTGCTGGTATATTAATATCACCATTATAACTAGAAAGGTCCATGATGGCACAAGAGAGTAAGTTATAATCTGGAAACTTTTGTGGGGGGATCATTTTCAATCAAATTAACCCATTCTGCAATGACTTTTAACAAGATCATCTTTCACCATGTGATCGTCTCCTTTTTCCAAGTAAGGTCTTACATGCAAGATAAAATTAACACTAAAAACAAATGTTAAGAAAAACGATGTTCCCACATTTTAAATAAACATGGCTTCCTCTTCACTATTTGAGTTCAAAATTACACAGGGCACATCATATTAACAGCATACTCATAATTCATATTTTCTCCAATATCATTAGAATTACAATATAAATGGTAATGGATTTACAAAGAAAATACAGGTACTGGCTTTGTACAGGAATTCTATATTATAAAAGATCCCTAAACATGTAACCCCTGTCATATAGCTTAGAACGACGATCAGAAATGTTAATTTCTTGACTGTTTCCTTTTCTCTATCATCTTATTCTTTCCCCATTATATGGCTTTTTCCTTGGATACTGTATGATTGTCCCTTAAATCTTCATCTCTCATCATCTTCTCTGCCTTATGCTTGCAACATTAGCTAGAATTAGCCTTTAATAATAATATTTCATGACATATTTCATTACATAGTTGATAGACTAGAGAAAGTATCAGTGGGTGATAAAATAGGTTGGGTTCAAGTGAGATTCTGACTTTTGTTTGGACAAGCTGTTTAGTTTTGACATCTATAAAGTGGGAAAAGCTTAAAGAAGCATATATAAAATGATTAACTAAAATACTACAGAATGCATTTTAAAATTTTACTTCTCATTTTGTTTGTTCAACATTCTGATTTAGTTGCTAGGCTAAGAGAACATTTTTATCAAAAACATACTATTTACACCACATGTCTGCTCTCATTATCTTTTTGGAAAATTGTCAAATATATTCGTAAATAATGATTCTTCAATTTCCTTAGAAAACCAATGTTTGGATAGATCCATTAGCCATTTTGGAGATAATATATCTTTTTGCTACAGAAAAAAAAAAAAGATCAGAGGAAAAGTTTAAATAATACCCAACCAGGTTGAAGACATATCATACTCTTTAAATCAAGCTTTGGTTTTATAAATCAAATGTTCTGGCTTTGTTGAAAACACCTACTTTCCTAATGTATTCATTTTTAGTAGTTAATGAAAGGACACTGAAAAAAAACCACATAAATTGAAGCTTCTAAACATAATTAGGCAGTTAAATCAAATCTCTGAAAAATTCATAATCATTACAATGCAGAAGTAGTTCTTACTGTATTTGATAACAGATACATTCTCTAACAAAATTAAGTGTGTATGTGTAAGGGGGGATGGGGAGTAGGAATTTATCAAAACAGTAATTATCGTGATATCTAAGAAATAGCATAAAAATGGAAATGAGCCAATGTATTAAAGTGGAGGGGAAAAAATCTCTCAAGTGAAAAGCAAGATACTTTAAAAATAATACAATATTCGATCAATTTTCATTCTACTCAAGTCTATTTAAATTAACTGAGAATACCCAAAAGCCTCAAAAAGCATATTTCAGTATGATTCCAATTTAAGAAGGAGAGGCCTTGCTTATGTAAATAATTCAAATGAATAGTAGAGTTGTGGATTTTAAAAATCATAGTTCTTATCTAATAGTTAGGGGGCTGTGAGGATTGCTTTTTAAAAACCAACATCCATCCCACAAAGACATTCTCAGACTACGGGACAGGAAGACCCTTTGCCTAAGCTGCCTTGTGCTTTATGAGATTTCACATTCTAGCACACATGTACTATCCTTCATGTGCAGGCAGCTTGCTACACAAATAAATTCAAAGCAACATTTTTGTCTCCTTTAGAGTATAATTTACAAAAGAAACCAAGCAGATCTAAAATTTCACCATTGAGGAGATGAGTTACATATTTAGCGACTCACTTGTCTTGCCCGTGCATCGTTTTAAATGCCAGTCTGTGTTCACTTCTTTGTGACTCACTGTTTGGTCTTGCAACGGTAACACCAAATTCATCAGCATTAAACACCATAAACAATCTATGATTTTAAATTAATTAATGTATAGAAAAATGATTTCTTTTAGAACTGTACTTACATGCATACAAAAATAAGAATCAAGGGTTAAACCTTTAATGCTCCTCTTATCACATAGTCTTAAATGAAGTCATTAACATCTGTTCCACCTAAGGATGTACGCTAGGAAAAAAGTCTCCATTCCATTTTATCACTTAACAAATAACTATGGTAAGCAATTTACAAATATCAGCCAGTTCAGTACTCAAAACACCCCATGCAGTAGAGATCTCTTCATGAGGAGCCTGAGACCCAGAGGCATTAAGCCTCTTGCCCACAGTCTCACAGCTGGTAGGTGACGGGCACAGCCCACATTCAAACTCTGGAGTCTGGCTCCAAAGGCCAAGCTCTAAACTACCATGCTACGCAACCTCTTCAATTTTACAGAAAAGTGATAGTTATAAAGTAATGTTACAAATGCTTAATTAATCTTGGGGAGCAGATTACTACCATGAAGCCTGCTGTGAAGTTAAAATGGTCCCTTCTTTATTAGAAGACTTTTGCTAAACCAATATGAAAAATTCACAACTTTAGGAGATAAAAGTCAAATGACACCTTTCAAGTCACCAAGGGATCAAAGAGACTATGCAGCTAAGATGGTAACTTTAACATTCATTTATTTACTAGTAATTTTAAACCTGTCTGGTTTTTAAAAATGGAGAAGTCAGTGTACAATAAATGACACACATAACCATGCAGCCTTTGAAACTAAAAATAAAAGACTAAATCTGTGGAAGAAAAAGTAGAAGCTAATTATAATCTAAACCTAAGTTTAGGTCACTATATTGAGTGCTAAATTTGTCTCTGAGCTTCCTGAGAGTCAAGGCAAAAAAAAGAGGCATGGTCACCCAGATGAGCTTTGTTGTTTCAACAAAGATGGGTGAGCAGCTTTATTTGGAAAGCAAATTTAATAAAACGAATAGACTTGTAATTCTAACCAATTTAGTAAACAGATTTTGTAGTCAGAAAACCTATTTTATCATCCCTGTCTAGGTAAGTGCTTTGCAAGTCGAAGCTGCCCAAAATACATCAAAATAAAATACCACAATGTATTGCCATACCTAAGTATCTTTTGGCTGTGTAACTGCAGTTTCAGCTCTGTGATACCTTGGAGCCACCATTAATGCCCAGTTGGATTAATGGCCTCCTAATGGGATTCTTGACTCTATTTTATGTCTCTCTGATCCATTTCTCATAATCCATAATCCATCCAGAGAGATATTTTAAAACCTCAAGTCTGGTCATGTCGTCCCTCCACTTAAAACCCTACAATGGTTCCCCACTGCTCTCAGGAGAAAGCCCAACGCCTTATATTGCCACATAAAGCCCGACTTTATTTTTCAAATGAGTGCACAGGAGGCCATATAATGAAGATGCCATAATTTATTTAACCACTTTCCTATTAATAGACATTTGGCTTGTTTCCAATTTTTAGCTATTACCAACAATAACACGTATCTCTTTGGATACAGGGGTGAGCATTTTTCTAGAAGTGGAATTACTAGGTTGAAGGAAGAATAGTTACACTTTTGATTTTCATATATATAGCTAAATTGCCCTCCAAAATGGCCTTATCAATGTGTCTTTTTTTCTTGGCATCATTTAGCACTGTGACCACAGCCTCTCTCCACATAGTTTATGAGGGTTTTCTTACCTACACCCAACAATACTGTATATAACATTTTTTAAGTGTTTTTGTTGTAGTTTTTGTTTTCTTAATTGCTATTGAGAGGGAACTCTTTTCCTATGTTTATTGAATCTCTTTGTCCATTTTTCTGTTGAGTTATAATAACTGAAATACAATTATTGAGACTATTTTTCCTTATTTAAACTTTGTTTATCATCAATCATTATATGTAAGTTTTTTACTAATTTGTACTAAAATTTATCAAAAACCCTGTTGGACTTTTGACTAAGATTATGCTGACTCTATTGAATAATACAGGGACAGTTGATATATCATCATCATGTTACACTGTCCTACACAAGAATACATGATCTGTTATAGTCTTCAGAAAAATATCCCTTTTCATCATAAAGGTCTTACAACATGTATTTTTTGTTAGATTTATTTCCAGGTATATTTGCTTAGTTCCTTGAGTGAATGAGATCTTTTTCTATTGTGTTTGTTTAATTTGTCCCTTTCTGTTAATTTTTTCTTTCTTTCTTTTTTTAACTGAGACAGGATCTCTTTTTTTTTCTGTCACTCAGACTGGGGTGCAGTGGTGTGTGCAATCACAGTTTACTGCTGCCTCAAACTCCTGAGCTGAAGCAATTCTCCTGCCTCAGCCTTCCGAAGCTGGAACTACAGTTCTGTGCCACCACACCTTGCTAATTTTTAAATATTTCTCATAGAGACGGGGTCTCACTATGTTGCCCCAGGCTGGACTCGAACTCCTGCCCTCAAGAATTCCTCCTGCCTCAGCCTCCCAAAGTGTTGGGATGATAGGTGTGAGTCATTGCATCTGACCTTAATTTTATTTTTGATGGTATCTTGCCAGTTAGCTCAAACTCAGTGGTCTTATTAGTTTTTCAGTTGATTTTCCTGCAGTTTCTGTAATTGTTTGTGTATTTGTCTGCATTCTCTGGTAGGCCAAAATTTCCATGAGAAAGGAAACTACTTCTGCCTTTCAGTTATAGTCCCACTACCTAGCACAGGTCCTCGAGCACAGTAGGTAATCAGTAAGTAGTTTTTGATCTAAATAAAATAGAAAATGTGGACTGTCAAGCTTCTCTTCTCATCAATGGGTGTCAATGCATGTTTATTTCTCTCTATAATGGTCAAATTTCTTGAATAAATGAACCTAGGATTCTACTATCCAAAACTTAATGATTAACTTACAAAAATAGCACCTATGAAAATTTAAAACACTTTCCTAAATAAGCACTGAATTAAAGTCCAAATAAGTCGACTGAAAAATAGAAAAGATCAGAACATTATGCACGGGAGAATTAAAAAACAAACAGACACAATATTCAACTTTAGCATTTAGAAAAATAAGAACAACAACAACATCCACACCCTAAGAAATGAAGAAGTAATATAAAATATTACAAAAATAGAAAATAGAAAATATAAAAATAGGCACATTTACTCATCCAAGAGTATTTTTGGGAGTGGGGGGATGGAGGAGGAAAGGAGGGTGTTGCGGGGAGGTGAAGGAGGAAAAACCTCATAAAACCAAAACGAAATTTACAAAAAATTAATACTGAAGCAGCCAAAACACTGGCAAAGCCAATCAAGAAAAGAAAAAAAAGATAAAAGACAAAATGAGGAATGAAAAGGAAATGCTGAGAACCAGGAGAATATTATATACAACTCTATGCTAATAAATGTGAAAAAGAATATAAATGAAATGGGTAGTTATTGGAGAAAAGAATTATAAAAATTGATTCAAAAATTTAAAAAAAAGGAAGCCAGTGTACACACAAACAACTGAAAATGTCGTTAAATAATTTCCTGCTAAAAGACTCTGGGGAAGAAAGCTTTAATTTTTATTTTTAATTTTTTTTAGAGACAGGGTCTTGCTGTGTCACCAGGCTGGAGTGCAATGGCATGATCCTAGCTCATTGCAGCCTCAAATCCTGGGCTCAAGCGATCCTCCCCTCTCAGCCTTCTGAGTAGCTGGGACTATAGGTGCATACCACCATGCCTGGCTAATTTTAAAATCTTTTTTTTTGTAGAGAAGAAGTTTCTCTATGTTGCTTTGCCCAAGCTGTTCTCGAACTCCTGGACTCAAGTGATCTGCCTGCCTCGACCTCCCTAAGTGTTGGGATTACAGGTGTGAGCCACCTCGCCCAGCCAAGAAAGCTTTCAAACTTTCAAGAAACGCAATCTCCATGCTACAGAAAGAGATCCAGAGCACAGGAAAAAATACAGCAAATGATCCCACTAGATTTTAGGAAGGCAACATGACTATGACTGGAAAACCCTGACCACAGTGCATGGAAGGGGAATAATAAAATGGGATCCTTTGCCTTGGGGTATGAACATCACGAAGAGAGGAGGCTCTGGAGGGTTAGTCCCAGCTTGACCATTTCGTAGTGATGCCACTTTGACCTAGTCACTTTCCTCTGATACTCCCGATTGTGAGGGTTCAATGAAATAACCCCCATATAAAGCACTTCGTATCAGGTGAGCAACAAAATATTGACTGGCCTTAGGGAGAGGACTGTTCATGTCCCCTTAAAATATGTGAAAATCTGCATATGTATCAGTATGTTCATTTTTCTGAGAGGAAGGTTCACGGTTTCCATGAGATTCTCGAACGAGTCACAGCCCACAAAATGTTCAGATCCGTTGCTACACAGGATTCTTACTTCTGAACATACATGCAAAACAAAAGTCTGGATGAAATATAAGCAAAATAAATACAATGGCACATTATACAAATCCTTCACCAGTAACAAAAAAAGATTAATCATTGGAACTGAAGGCCCTGGGGTGAGAGTGTGGACAGCTTTTCTAGAAAGCAATTTGGCAGTTTCTACCAAAACTCCTTTAACCTAATAGTACCTGGGCCCTTTAACCTATTAATTGTGCTTCTAGGAATATATCTATAGTATGAGGGATTTATTATGAAGTAATTTATTCTAATAAAATATTGGAGACAACCTGAATGTTCAACAATAGTGGAATAGTTAATAAAGTGATGTATCCATTCAATGGCATAGTATTATGTAGCCATTACAGGAAAGGTTTCTGAGAACTTCAATGACACAAAATAGCACTCATAATATGATTTTTAGAAGTAACTTGTATGCAGTATAATGACAGCATTGTAAAATAAAATAAATACCCAAGGTCTAAAGGAAGCAAATACTCCAAACTGATCGTAATGGTGAAACCTGGGTGCTGGACTATAGTGATTATTTTTTTCTTTTTTCTTCTCTTTACTTTTCAGATTTTCTATATAGTAGGTATTTTTTAAACAATCAAATCAAAGCCATTTAAAAATATCTTACTAATAAAAGTGGGTAATTAGGTGATCAGAGCTATTGTTCCCTGCATGGTGATGGTGACAATATTACTTCAACTTTTTATTTAGTATTAAGATAATTTAAAAATACTGCTGATTAATGACAGGGCTGTAAACAGATTATCATTGATAAGTCTTCTAAATAGCCTAACAGTGTCAACTAAAAGCAGTGGAAGCTGTCTGGGGAGGTTAGGGTACTTATTGTCTTCCTCAGCCTCTGTAAATTACACAAAGCTTTCCCTACCTTCAACACGAAAATATCAGTAAAAAAAATTCATTGCATCAGAAACATTTTAGAAATAGTGTCATGGCTTTTTTAATGCCAAACTTAGTAAGAAAGAAAACCTTTAAAAACCCGTAAGTAGGGTCGGGCGCGGTGGCTCACGCCTGTAATCCCAGCACTTTGGGTGGCCAAAGCGGTGGATCACGAGGTCAGGAGTTCAAGACCAGCTTGGTCAACATGGTGAAACCCTATCTCTACTAAAAATACAAAGATTAGCCAGGTGCAGTGGCAGATGCCTGTAATCCCAGCTACTCGGGAGGCTGAGGCAGGAGAATTGCTTGAACCTGGGGGGTGGAGGTTGTAGTGAGCCAAGATCACGCCATGGCACTCCAGCCTGGGGGACAGAGTGAGACTCTGTCTCAAAAACAAACAAGCAAACAAACAAAACTCGTAAGTGGATAATGTATTTGAAATAAGAAAACTAATAAAACTACTTTTGTTTTTTTCTTCCTAACCCCTGTATTACTGGAAGTGATTTATCCCACCAGTGCCTCTGCAGACAGTAAAATATGGTCCTGGTGACCATCTCAGGGGTGGCATCTCAGGTAGCATGCTTCCAGCATTTTATCAGACAAGGCTGGAGACAGCAGACATTAAACTTCACTTGTGTGGTCCACAGAACATTAGCTGTCTTCATTATTGCTTTGCTTCTCTCAGTGATAGGTACGAATTTGTCTACTCATATGGTTTGGCTGTGTCCCCACCCAAATCTCATCTTGAATTGTAGCTCCCATAATTCCCACGTCATGGGAGGGACCCAGTGGGAGGTAACTGAATTATGGGGGCGGGTCTTTCCCGTGCTGTTCTGGTGAGAGAGTAGGTCTCACGAGATCTGACAGCTTTACAAAGGGGAGTTCTTCTGCAAACCCTCTCTTGCCTGCTACCATGCCAGATGTGACTTTGCTCCTTCTTACCTTCCGCCATGATTATGAGGCCTCCCCAGCCATGTGGAATTGTAAGTCAATTAAATCTCTTTCCTTTATAAATTACCTGGTCTTGGGAATGTCTTTATCAGCAGCACGAGAACAGACGAATATATCTACATTCATCAGAAATTTGATGACTTTTTTTCTGAGACAGAATCTTGCTCTGTCACCCAAGGCTGGGGTGTAGTGGTGCAATCTCAGCTCACTGCAACCTCTGCCTCCCGGGTTCAAGCGATTCCCCTGCCTCAGCCTCCCAAGTAGCTGGGATTACAGGTGTGCACCACTAAGCCTGGCTAATTTTTGTATGTTTTGGTAGAGACAGGGTTTCGCCATGTTGGCCAGGCTTGTCCTGAACTCCTGGCCTCAAGTGATCCGCCTGCCTCAGCCTCCCAAAGTGCTGGGATTACAAGCATGAGCCATTGCGCCAGCCAGAGATCTGATGACTTTTCTATCACTTTTTCATCTTGTCAGAAAACAGATGAACTCACCAAGGGTTACGCCAAATTATCATCACTTTTTAAATCACACAGGTTTTTGGTGGGGACACAGGTGCATGGCATTTGTAATATCTGCTCATCTGTATTTATCACCATGGGGCAGGCTTTGTAAAATATTCCAGTTGTATTTTTTTTAATGACCAATTTGTAGACCATTTTAGTTTGCTTCTGCCTGTATTTATTTCATCTGGATAAAAATCTTCCTATGTAGGTTCCCACTTTCTCCACATAAATAATCTCTCCTTTCCCCCTCACATGAATTTCTCACAAGTCTTGACCAATCTAGAACTTCGTCTTGCAGCCCAGGAAGTGTATCTACATTAAATTAGCTCCTGTCTTGGTCAGAAAAGAATACACTTACATATTTATGTTTTGGTGAAGGAGGATATTTATAAAGAAGAGGAGAGGAGAAAGGGTATATGAGGGAGAGACAGAAACTGAGATAGATGGGAATTAAAAGTAAGACAAAGATATAGAAAAATATCAAAGCTCTGCTGATCAAAGCTCTGTTGGTTAGCAAATACATTACCTAAAAGAAAACTGGTAAAAGTCTGATATTTATGTGGGCTATGGGTATGACAGTACATTACAAATTGTTTTTATAGCTCTTTGAAACTACACTGATTTTTAGAATATTCCCTTTAGCCCTTAGAAACAGATGGTATGATTTTATTTTGAAATTACCCTTCCACTTTTCCCAATTGTGGTGTATTACTTTCTGATTTGTAAGACAATAGCTTTGAGTCCAAGGAAATGTGCAATTATACAAAAAAGAAATTTTTCTCATGTGTAGCTGTGTCAGTTAAATATTAAAGGGTCTTCCCACTAGTGAATCAAAATTAATCTCTCTGTAGCTTCCATATGTTACCTGTACAGCATCTGCTCAAATGAGTTGTCTTTCTAGGCTGCTTGACATTTTAGGACCCTGAAAATGATCCCATCTTGACTGAATCTCAAATGCCCTTCCTGAGCAACACTGATGAAACAGATGGAGCACCTGGATGTTATCTGCGTTGGATCTGGTTCTCAGGAGGAGGAGGAGGAGAAGACTGGGCACAATGGTGTTTGAGGTTCTCAACTGCCCTCAGAAAGAAGGGTTGACTTGATTTACATTGATTTCAACTTGATTATCTTGATCTACTTAATTGCATTTTCTGCTTTTATGCTCAAGCCATTGGTCAGCATGCTTCCAATGGTCAACTGCAGTCTTTGGCTACATGCAGGATATCTCAAATGCAGCTTGGAACATAACTTCACCATTCCTCAGGTTTACTGCACAACGATAATGCTTTGCCAGTTCTGCAAAGCTGTCTATAATTTAGTATACTTTCTTGGGTGTGCACATCTACTTATCAGCTTGCAATAGTTTCAAGGGCTTCTGAAGACATCTGTGGAATGAGATGACAGAGGGCCTTAGAAGCTCAGACACAGATTATGACATCAGCTGGCAGGGCCTTGTGTCTCCTTGAGTAAGGCTTATGAAGCCATGAATTTAATTTATTAAATAAAATGGAATCTCCCGATTTATTTCACTGGTGAAGAATGTGTTAGACAACGTACTGTTACATGGTCATCCATTAATAATACACTTAAGATTTTGGTCACTTAATCAGTTTATAAGCTTTGCAGTAGCCATCTGAGAGTGGGCATTCTTAATGTGTCAAAGGAAGGTCAAAGAATAGAATACTGAGAATCTTGGAGTTTCCATCAATTTGATGTGAACGACAGAGTGTGTATTCTTGACCATCGTGGGTCCTAAAAGAATAATTCTGGTGACATGGGCTAAATGATTTAAAGTTAAGTGGCTATTGTTGGATAGGGTTTTCATATCTATTATAAACTAATTGCCACCTTTGGTTCCAGGCTCATTAAATGTTTTCTAATATTTATAAAACAGTCCTGCCATAGTTCATATGAATCAGTCATGGTTACTTTTGGTGGCACATTAATTAGAAATGATTAAGTCAGTCACTTGTCAGCTTTGACAGTACCTTTGGCAGAAATATTTTAGAAAAGCAACTCTAAACTTAAAATCTGATGGCACTACTACTCAAACTTTCTCGCGGGCTCAAAAACACCACTGAAACTAAGCGCACATTTGTTAGAACTACAGGATACGCCATAAGCTAACCATAGCCCATAATCGATGTACAGCTTGGCAAGCCACAGTGCCTGTTTTGCTTTTCTCATATCACATTGCTTTCACCTACATTATCTCATTTGTTCCTCATGACAACTATTTGAAGTATCATTATCTCTAGGACACAGATAAGGAAACTGAGGCTCCCAGAGGTTAAGTGACATACTCAAGGTCACCCAGCTGGTATGTGGTGGAACCAGATGTCAGTCTGGGTGTTCTGTCTCCACGGGTTGTTTTCTTTCCACTTTCACACTTGCCCCCCTAAGAGACCAGCACTGATGCGGATATGAATAGGAACATCATCTCATGAGACAGACAGTCACAGTGGGGTACAAAGAGATTAGCAGCTTCTGCATCACAGCTACTTGATTATCTCTCTGTTTTTTTTAAATCCCAAATTTAAAAATCCAAATATTTTTTAGTAGGTAAAACATTTTCCTTTTCAATCAAAATGTTCTACTATGCTCTCTTTGATTAGTCTATTGAAAGCTAAACCTTTGTCCACTTAAGTTTTTTCAATAGTGAAATTCCAGATGAGGAGATTGGATTTGGTTGATGGCTAGCGTGTCAAAGGACCTGGCCTATCAAGAAGTTATTAAAGCAATTAGCCTTTAATGAAGCTGCTGCAGGAGAAGCTGTAGCATCTTTTCCTCCGTCACTCCTGCAGGTCTACACCATTTCGTGCCTGGTATGTTATGTATGATCTACTTCATGCTATCCTCAATCTCACCCTACCTTTCCCTCTTCCAGCCTTAAAACTGGAAGGGGAATTTTCTTTACAAAGTCCAAATCTAATCACCTGAAACATTTTAACGGTCCCTCATTACCTACAGAATAAAGTCTGCTTTCACAGTTCCCACCTCTCTGCACTCTTTCATGTCATACATCATTTTCTGGCAATAGTGAAAAACTATGTGAAGTTATCTGCACATGGCAGGCTCTCTCACACATCTGTACCCCTGCGACTACCCCCTGTTTCTTCCCAATTTACTCATCAGGTCAGTTCCTAATAATAGAATGCTACTTCTGTACTTGGCTCTGTTCTGAGTACTTGTACCATGTAACATGTGTAATGCTCACAGCAGCTCTATGAGGTAAACACTATTTTATTCCCCATCTGATGATTCGGGACCTACAGCACAGAATGGTTACTTTCCGAAGGTCACACAGGTAGTCAGTGGAAGAGCCAGGATATGAATCCAGGCAGTCTACTTCCAGAATCACCTCCCAATCACAGAACTAGGCTTTAAGTTCAAGTGTTGCTTCCTCTGTGAAACTTCCCCTCAGTGGACTCCTGCCCACAGGTGAGTAAAGCTCTCTCTTTTAAGTCAGCACACTCATAGCACGCCACACACTGTGCTGTCATCACAGACTACAGACTCTCCTAGTAGCCTCCTTGACTTGGGCAGCGAGAAGTGTCCTACTCATCCGCTGTCCTCAGCAGCTTCCACATGACATGGTCAGTGCTAAAGAAATGCCTTTGGTTGAATGAAACGCAAAATACTACGAAAATGAGAACTATACGTCAACACAGTAATTTACTAATGTTGTTTCTTCTACGAGCTCTCAAATCAGAGCATTTAAATTCAATATTTCCTTCTCTGTAAAGCAAAATGAAGGAGATGGATAATTATAAAGATGTTTAATAATTATCCCAAATGTAAAAACTCCCAAATGTAAAAAGAGGCTATTAACATACTTGTTATATCCTTTTAGAACTGTTCGGAGTAAATAAAAAGAATCCGTTAGCTATCAGCTATTTTTCTGACTCTTTATATTTTGACCTTAGAATTCACAATAACAATATTATTTTTACTGTACAACACAACAAATTCAGCACCACATTTTAGGAGAGTTGGGCTGTAAAGAAGAAGCTGATGGCAGGAGTTGGAGTAATCAGTCAGAAATTCTTAGAATAGCATAGTCATTTCAATAGCAACAAAATGGTCCTTCCTTTTCTGAAACAGAAAGTGGAAGGAAAGGGCTAAGGAAGTGGATGTGAAGATGTCATCTTTGTTGCTGTCAAAGCTGTGGTCAGTTACTTTGCCACAAGGTTTTAGCCAGGAAGGAAGTTTATTCCTTTGAAGAGACACTTGGGGAAGGAGGAAAGAGAGGGTTTTTGCATTCACATTGATTAGCCACATCTTAGCTGTCTATTTGTTCATTTCAATTTAAAGAGATATAAATTTAAAGATATATAGTGTGTGCTATACCATGAAGATGAATTGGATTCCTCTGGTGGAGCTTTACAGCTTAGTGATAGGAAAGACATTCTTTTAAAAAGATTCTTTCCAACATTATGTGTACATGCTATTGTTGAAGAGGCAAGCTATAATGGTGGCTTAAAGGCTGGCGCAAAGCTGGTCAAGTCAAGCTTCAAGGAGGATGAGTAAAGTGAATCTAGTTTATAAAGGTGGGACGGCTGTTTCAGGCAGAAAGTAGTCTGGGAAGATGAGGGGGCATTCTGACCTCATCTTTGATGGTGAGAATTTTTGAGTCTGTGTTTATGAATATAAGCTTCTAAGTGTACACTTGACCATCATGGATGGATTTTACCTGGCTAGCAATATTAGGCATAAATGGCATCAAGCCAATTTAGTTCCAGGACAGGGAATGCTGGGAGACAATGATGGATAGTGGTAAAGGGCCAGCCCGGGTCTGTGTGTGTTATGGTTGAAGCATCTGGACTTGCTTTTGTAGGTTACAATGGCTGCTATAGGGTATGAGGCATGGCAGTGAGGTTAAATCTGGGTTCTGGCTAGATCCTAGGTCCCAGTTTTCTGGGTTCTGGCTAAATCTAGGTCCCAGTTTTTGAGATTCTAAATGCTAGTAAAATGAGTTGAAATTTTTTTTAGAAACCCAGCTTGTTTATAAGGTTGTGTACTTTTCATTCAATAAGCAGGTAGATAATTTTTTAAAATTTCAAATCTGTGATCACAATCATTGCAAAATAGGAAGAGATTTTAAATCTTTTAAATAATCAATTTAAGCTATAAGTTGTACTGTCTTTGTTTTTCTTATCTCTTCTGCAGTTTGGTGAAAATGTCATCCTGGACCGGCATTTAGTAGACCAACAATTAGGAGCACTGGAATAGGTCATTCTGGGGCTAGGCAGAGGGGCAATGCTAGGGACAGGGAGCCTAATAAATAACTAAAAGAAACACATTATTTCTTTTTCTTTTCTTTTTTTTTTTGTTTTTGAGATAGAATTTCGCTCTTCTTGCCCAGGCTGGAGTGCAATGGTGTGATGTTGGCTCACTGCAGCCTCCGTCACCCGGGTTCAAGCAATTCTCCTGCCTCAGCCTCCCAAGTAGCGGAGACTACAGGATGCACCACCGTGCCTGGCTGATTTTGGTATTTTTAGTAAAGAAGGGGTTTTGCCATGTTCACCAGGCTGGTCTCAAACTCCTGACCTCAGGTGATTCACCCGTCTCGGCCTCCCGGAGTGCTGGGATTACAGGCGTGAGCCACTGTGCCCGGCCAAATAACGGCATTATTTCAAGAGTACAAAGTTTAAGATTATGACTCAACACCACATGCCTTTTTGTGATTTTCATCTGACAAATGCCTGTGGTTTAGAGGCCTCCACAGAGTAAGGATTTTGGATGATCGGTTAAAGAACTTTTGAGGGAGAGGGAACATGACCAGGATGAAAAAGAAACAGATGAGGAAAGTGAAAAAGATGGTGACTTGAAATCAAGACACTAAAGGCTACTGTATTCCCAGACCACAGTGGGTTCCGCCGGTGGCCCCAAGCGGGTATTTGTTTTGGGTTACTGTGAAGATTAACAGGTCAGGATCCAGTCTAAAGAAGCTGGTGATGTATGGGAGGCGTCCGCATCACTGAGAGAGTGAAGTGGAGGAGGTTATAAAACCGACCCTAGGAAGGTGGCTCATGAATGAGAACTCAGGAACAACTACCGTATCTGCAGTAATCTCAAGATAAGTGACTTTTGCACAAGGCAAGATTGTACTAGGGGTGAGGAGGAGGCAAAACGGGCATTTGCTAGTGTTATACAACAGGCATAAATTTAAAGGCAGATTTTTGTGTAGGGAGTTGATTCCTAATATTGTTCTGTCCCAGGTGGCCTCACTGTGATTACCATAGAAGGGTTCAGCTGTGACATTAGTTAAGCTATTCAAACCAGGCCCTCTCTCTCTTCCTCCCTCCCTCTTTCCCTCTTTCCCTCTTGTCCTTTCCTTGCTTCCTTTCTTCCATCAAGATGAGTTCTTGCTATGCTGCCCAGGCTGGAGTGCAGTTGCTATACGTAGGTGTGATCATTGCACACTACAGCCTCAAACTCCTGGGCTCAAGCGATCCTCCTACCTCAGCCTCCTGAGCAGCTGGGACTACAGACACATGCCACTGAGAGGTGACAATGTGCTAGCAGCCCTCACTCTCAGCGTCTCCTTGGCCTCTGAGGCCAGAGCCACCTCCCTCGGCTTGCAGGGAGGTGTGGAGGGAGAGGCGCGGGCGGGAACTGGGGCTGTGCGTGGCGCTGGCGGGCCAGTGCGAGTTCGGGGCGAGGTGTGTGGGCTCCGCGGGCCCCGCACACGGAGCTGCCCGCAGGCACCGCCAGCCCAGGCAGTGAGGGGCTCAGCACCCGGACCAGCAGATGCGGAGGTCGCACCGGGTCCCCCAGCAGTGCCCGCGGGCGCCGCAATCAAATTCTCACTGGGCCTTAGCTGCCTCCCCGCGGGGCAGGGCTTGGGACCTGCAGCCCGCCATGTCTGAGCTCCTCGTCTTGCGGTGGGCTCCCGCAGGGCCTGAGCCTCCGGGACGGGCGCCAGCCCCTGCTCCGTGGCCCCTGGTCCCATCAACAGCCCAAGGGCTGAGAAGAGCAGGCGCTCCGCCTGCAGCCCGGGTGCAGGATCCACTGGGTGAAGCCAGCTGGGCTCCTGAACCGGATGCAGACTTGGAGAACTTTTATATCTAGCCAGAGGATTGTATGTGCACCAGTTAGCACTCTGTGTCTAGCTCAGGGTTTGTGAATACACCAATCAGTACTCTGTGCCTAGCTCAAGGTTTATGAATACACCAATTGGTACTCTGTATCTAGCTAACCTAGTGGAGACTTGGAAGACTGGCACTCTGTGACTCTGTGTCTAGCTCAATGATTGTAAATGCACCAATCAGCACTCTGTGTCTAGCTCAGGGTTTGTAAATACACCAATCAGCACTCTGTGTCTTGCTCAGGGTTTGTAAATACACCAATCAGCACTCTGTGTCTAGCTCAGGGTTTGTAAATACACCAATCAGCACTCTGTGTCTAGCTCAAGTTTGTAAATACACCAACTGGTACTCTGTATCTAGCTAACTCTGTATCTAGCTAACTAGCACTCTGTGACTCTGTGTCTAACTCAAGGATTGTAAATGCACCAATCAGCACTCTGTAAAATGGACCAATCAGCAGGATGTGGGTGGGGCCAGATAAGGGAATAAAAGCAGGCTGCCCAAGCCAGCCAGCAGCAACCTGCTCCGGTTCTCTTCCACACTGTGGAAGCTTTGTTCTTTTGCTCTTTGCAATAACTTGCTGCTGCTCACTCTTTGAGTCCACGCTGCCTTTATGAGCTGTAACACTCACCAGGAAGGTTTGCAACTTCACTCCTGACAGCAAGGCCATGAACCCACCAGAAGGAAGAATCTCCAGACACATTTGAACGTCTGAAGGCACAAACTCCGGACACATCATCTTTAAGAACCTTAACAAACTCCGGACACATCATCTTTAAGAACTGTAACACTCACTGCGAGGGTCCGTGGCTTACATTCTTGAAGTCAGTGAGACCAAGAACCCACCAATTCTGGACACACCACCACACCCAACTAATTAAAAAAAACGTTTTTTTTAGAGACAAGGTCTTGCTACGTTACCCAGGCTGATCTCAAACTCCTGGGCTCCAGTGATCCTCCCACCTCAGCCTCCTGAGTAGCTAGGAGTATAGGCATCAGCTACTGTGCCCAGCTAGGCCAGGCTTTTTCTAGGTCCTTCAAAGATAACAAGCGTCAGGGAAGTTACATACGTGATGCTGAGCCTGATTGAGTGAGGTGGCTTTTGTTTTTATTTTCAATCCTAGAGCAAATTTCAGTTAACTGGAATTCTACGAACTCAAATCTCAAAGCCAGAGCTGGTTCTGGGCAAAACCGTGGAATGGGCCTCACAGTTCAATGCCCGAGTTACCTGTTTTCCATCAGAGGTTCAGCTTCCAGTTCTAGGTTTCTTAAATTTTAAACTATTGCCTTTGTTGGGGAAGATTTCCATGACCCCAACTAGATTATTTTATGGGGAATTAGGAGTTAACAAGGAGAGAAAATGTTTAATCAGATGGCAGTTCAATGTTGCAAACAATTCCACAATTCATCCTGCAGAGACCTGGAATGGTCCCAGTGATTTCTTGAGTCAATAGTGAAACTAAAAACCTTACTTCTAAGACTTAAATTGGCTTGGCAAATTAGAATTCACTCACCTTTCTGGAGTTTGATACAGTGTCTTCCCTCTCTACCAGGACATATCTCAACCTCAAACCTCTACTTCCTGCAACTAACACAGCTTCAAGAAAATATCGGCATAAATTAACTCATGTAAGCAGCATCTGTATGACTTATTAAAAGCCTCCCACTAGGCACAATAGGCACTTGCATTCAAGTGCTGAATTAATGAAAATGGCATTTTGAATTTTCCATTGAAACGTGCCTTTCCTTTGCACCACAGTTTAACTTCTTTCTAAATGCAGCTTTTAGTAGAAAATGACAACAATTATGAGCCCTTTGAGATTTAAAATCTGAAACTCAAATTATCAAGCCTTAATAAAAGCCTAATAAATTCCTTTATGTGTTGTATTATGTCTGCTTAATTACTCCAAGCCCATAAAAGAAGCCATGTAGAAGCAGAGTGTATATGTTAGCTTTACAGAAGAGTGAATTTTGAGACTCTTTTCTCTAAATTTAATTTTTATGTGTATAGTTAAAAATATACATTCAGAAACTTTATAAATCTGAAACATAGATCACCCCTATAAATATATTAAGTGGATACATTCTCTAGAAAGGCAAATAAATGATTAAAACCACCAAAAAGTTCTTTATCTTAAAAACAGCATATTCAGTTCAATGAGCATCTCTCTATTATGGCTAACAATTTGTTTCTTACACTGATTGAAAAGAGAGCTACAGCATGCACAAGCTGTAGCTTCTACAAAGGAACTACCATTCCATATTGTTTTTCTATAGCATAAATAATTTTTTAATGAAGCAGAAAGTCATTGTTACTTATAAGATGGTGTTTGCTGATCTGCTGCTGTATTGAAAAACATAGCAATCAATAATATTTTTATTCTGATAATGTCAATCTCTCATGATATCGTTGGAGGGGAGGGAAAAAATGTAGCCTTGTCAAGTACATAAGCAAGATGGGCCCATTCAACATAAGGTTTTCATGATGGCTTTTAACTCAGGAGAGCAAGGTGATTACTAAGAGCTGACACCAAAGGTCAGGCTGGGTGTCACCAAGAGGTTGTCTTCCCTGTTCCTTGACACTACCTTCACTGCACCCCACCAGCCAACAAAACGGGCTTCCTGTATTATCATTGATTCTTATTTTTTCTTAATTTGCATTTTCTAATCTTCCAGGATCTAGTCTCTTGACTGGATTAGCCACTGTTTAAATGAAAATATATATGTGTCCACAGGGAGGGGAACATCACACACCGGAGCCCATCAGGGAGTGGGGGGCAAGAGGAGGGAGAACATTAGGACAAATACTTGCATGCGGGGCTTAAAACCTAGATAACAGGTTGACAGGTGCAGCCAACCACCATGGCACATGTGTACCTACATAAAAAACCTGCATGTTCCGTACCTGTATACCAGAAATTAAAGTTAAAATATATATATATATATATAGATGTGTGTGTGTGTGTGTGTGTGTGTCCAAAAATTACAGTGAATTAATAAAAAATATTGGCTGGGCATGGTGGCTCACACCTGTAATCCCAGCACTTTGGGAAGCCAAGGAGGGTGGATCACAAGGTCAGGAGTTCGAGACCAGCCTGACCAACATAGTGAAACCCCGTCTCTACTAAAAAGGCAAAAATTAGCTGGGCATGGTGGCCTGTAATCCCAGCTACTAAGGAGGCTGAGGCAGAAGAATCGCTTGAACCCGGGAGGCAGAGGTTGCAGTGAGCCGAGATTGCGCCACTGTACCCCAGCCTGGGTGACAGAGCGAGACTCTGTCTCAAAAAAAAAAAAAAAAAGAAAATATTTATTTCCCATTCGAAAACAACAGATGGGATGAAAACAAAAAGGTGACTGCTCAGGAGCCGTTTTAAAGCCAAAAGCAACTTATTGATTCTTTCACTGAAACTTTCAAACCTGGAGACAGATGACTTAAAGTGGGTCTGCAATGTGGACCACGAATATGCTATATTTTGCCAAATAAGCAAAGTGCTTCCTCAGAGAACTGTTGAAAACTGAGACATGTGAAAAGTAGCCCAAAATCACAAGAACAAATCCTATACATTTGGTGTCACAGAGGGTTTTTGCACATTGCTTGTTCTGGAAATACATGATATGAAAATAATCAGGCCTCATTGCAAAGATCTTTTTCAAGAGTAGCTAGGAAGTCAATAATCTCCCACTCTTGTCTGTTATATAAGCATATTCTCAAACCCAATCTGGGTTGGGTGGAACTAGAGAGAAATTTCTGAATCTCAAACTCTGCCTGAAGCAGGAGTTTAATTTTTAAAAGGCTAGCCTATGGTGCAGACTCAGAACAGGAGGGAGGATCTCAACCAAGTGGTGGTGAAGTGAATTAGGTGTCGCTGTTCAGAGTGGATTATCTGTGAGAACCGTGTAAACCAGGGCAACTGAGGACATACTTTCACAACACAAAACTTAGTACCGATCTGACTGTCTTCTTTTAAGTATCCCATAACTCTTCACTGAGCATCTACCATAGGCCAGGCATGGCCTCTGCCCTTCTGGAACTTACAATCTAGTAAGGGAGATGGACAGCGATCAAATAATCACACACATATAAAATGGCAACTGTGATGTATATTAAGAGTAGTGTCACAGGTTGCTATGACAGCTTGTACAAAAGATCATTCTAGTTTCCCTTGGAAGAACAGTTTCGAGAGGGGAACAAGAATGGGTATGGAGGGACCAGTCAGAAGGCAACTTCTACAGTCCAGGCAAAAGAAGAGGGTTGCTTGGGCTAAAGCTGATTTTAAGTAGAAACACAGGAATATTTCCTAGCTTATAATCAGTGTGAAATGTTTCATTATTGGCAGATATTCTCTTATCTAAATATGTTGTATTCCACCCTGGAAATAAATTTATCATCTCCAACTCTATTACACTCATTTTTCAAGAATACTATAGAAACTGCTTTTTTTGATGAGACATTACAGGGGTCATTAAAAAAATTGAAAAAAAAAAAAGAGGTTTCAGAAAACAAGGTCAAGAAGCCCCAGAGGAAGGCATTAGGCAAACGTCTACAGATTATTAACTATGTTGACAATGGTCAAAACAGAAACGTATTTGGAAAGCACCTTTTGTCACAACAAAATTTCATCCCAGAAAGGTAAATCATGTATAATTATATACATGATACAATTATATAAAACTGAAAATAAATAATTAGGTACATATATGTTTCTAACTGAAATAAAGGTTAGAAGTTCAAGTTTTAAACAATTAAATGGGAAATTCACATGAATGTTTATTCTAGTCAGAGTTTTAAAAGATAAACTCTATCTAAATCAAACTGTTCAGATTACAGAATACATATTTGTCAGTGACAAAATTCACATTAAGTTTCTAGACTTACACTGTCAATTCTTCTACGAATACTATCATACATGCTTTGCTTGTGGTTACACAGGTCTCAAAAGAAAAGAAATGGAAACATGAGAAATTAACAGATATTCATAAACTGAAGTGCATGTTTGTGGTCCAGGGAGTGAAATGGTGGGGCATAAACCCTTCCCAGCTTTAGCAAGGAGGTTAACCAGTGCTGCAGTTATCTGGCCTGCAGCTTCATCATGACCCTTTGAGTCCCCTCCAACCCACCCCCTGGCAAAGCAGGAGCAGCGTATCAGATCCCTGCAGAGGCTGAAAGCTGAAGGCAATGCAAAGAAAAGCTTTGACATTCTGCCACTGGAGTGACAGGACAAAATTGACTGTAATAAACAATAGTTTGAGCAAGATAATTTGATGCATTGGGAACTTAAGCTTCTCCAGATGCTGAACTCAGCTTGGGATGGGAGATAAGAGGCAGTATTTACTGTCCTCAATAAAGGTTGGGTGCAAACAGAAAAAAGAACCCTCCTTGTGTAAATTGAAACCAGTTCACTCACATGCGTATCCTCAAATATGCACAGCAATTCACAAATAGAAGAGTACATACCATATTCATATATGTTATAAACATGTGTAAAGCATCACACTTACACATAAGTGTAAAATACAACTTGCCTGTTGGCCTAATAACTGATAGGAAAGCCAGAAAGAAAAACAAATGCATGTGAAGAATCTTTACAATGAAAAGAGCACTCCACCAATATTAAGCTCACTTAATATTATATTGCTCCACAAGTATTACAAATAAAATGCCTCTCTGAATAACATTTCTTTTCCAAATAAACAAGCACATGCAGACACAGATTTTGACTGTGAAGATTTAATTCACAACAGAAGGATGTTGCTTATGGAGTGCGAAGTGAAATCATGTCCCTCTGGGCACATCCAGGTGCTCTGCCAGTTTTCCATAACAAGGCTGAGTGATGTGCTTACATTTCTCAAAGACTGTTTTGTTTCAGTAAGGCCAGGTTAGGTGACTGGTAGATGTATGTCATAATGAAACAAAGTACTATCAAACTACTGATTTTGGTTAGGATGATGAGGAACAAACAAAGAGTTTGATTTCATTGGTGAAGATTTTCACTTAGCTATTTTCTTTAAAAAAGCTACAAAAACAAAAAACAAGGTATCAACACAAGCATATGGCTTTGCAATGATAAGATATACTATGTTTGTGTAATCAAGAAAGAACAATGAGAAAAGACAATCTTTCATTTTTTTGTTTGTTTCTTTGAGACAGGATCTCACTGTGTAGCCCAGGCTGGTCTCTAACTCCAGGCTATCCTCCCACTTTAACCTCCTGAGTAGCTGGGATTACAGGCATATATACTACAGCGCTTGGCTGAGAAAAGATAATCTTGAGAACAACAAGTAACATTTACTGGCTGTCTATTATCATGAAAGGAACTGACTTGGTGACTTCACATAAATGTATCTTGTTTAAAACCTTGCAAGGTGATTGTTATTAGCATCATTTTAACACTGCTGGCTAGGAGCATCGGAGCAATGTTTTCCAAGGTCATAGAGCTCATAAGTGATAGAGCAGGGATCAAATGTACGTCTGCTGAATTCTGCCAAGTTCAAAGCCTATCTCTTTCCACCCTACCTACCATCTCTCTAAGTATCACAGTAGAAACAAAGAATATGGCGCAGAAAAAGAAATCAATAAACACATATGAAGAGCCAAAGGAAAATATGCTTAAATCATATGCTGAAAAACCAACCCAGGCAGACAGTAGCCCGTTCTCCTTGGCAAAGCTTACCAGGTATACAAGGTTCTGTTTCCTACCTATTTTATATGGCTTGATACTCTTAGAAGGATTCCATGCCAAAGCAACCACAACAGCATGCACACCAATCTTGCTCCTAGGGATCTCTCTGCACCTCTCCAGCTGCTTGAATTCTAGTAATCCCACCACACAAATTCTCCAGCGGCTGCAGCTCAGAGTTGACCCATGTCTCACTATCTTCCTTACATCCATCGTTCTCCCTTCTAAACCTCCCATTCCCGTTTCAACTCCTTTCAGACAAACTTGTCCCATCACTCCACAAAATGGCACTGGAAAATTTTCCTTTCTTTCTAAAAGGAATAAATGTTCATTTTAGAAATTTTCAAAAACATAGAAAAAGCACAAAAAGGAAAAAAATGGGTTGTGCTAAAGATAACTAGTGTTAACGCTGTAGTGTATATTTTACTCATCTTATTTTTCCTTTTTTTTTTTTGGAGACATGGTCTCGCTCTGTTGCCCAGGCTGGAGTACGGTGATGTGATCTCGGCTCACTGCAACCTCCGCCTCCTGGGCTCAAGTGATCCTCCCATCTTAGCCTTGCCAGTAGCTGGGACTACAGGCACAAGCCACCATGCCCAGGGAAAATTTTTTTAGATTTTTTTTGTAGAGACAGAGTTTCACCATGTTGCCCAGGCTGGTCTCAAATTCGTGAGCTCAAGTGATCCACCTACCTTGGCCTCCCAAAGTACTAGGATTACAGGTTTAAGCCACCATGCCCGGCTCAGTCTTATTTTTCCTAAGCAAATGTATAACAATCATTTTTATGAAATTAGGATCACATACACGTTATCTTGCAATACTTTTCCAGTTTTTGAAATATCAGTGAACACTCCCCTCCCTATCATTAAATATTCTCCTATAACATGATTTTAGTGACTGCCATTATGCCATATGAATGCAACATTTATTTAACTCATCACCTACTAAGGGATATTTAGGTTGTTCTTTATATTTTATTACTATAAACAGTTCTGCAATGAACATCCTCACAGATTTATGTTTACTCAGATCCGTCCCTGTCCCTTTATAATATATTCTGGAGCACATTTGGAAGGCCTGGACACACACTGTCAGGCTGCCCTTCTCACGGATTTTATGAAATTTCATTCCCAGAAGGACTAATTACTAATGCATGGGAAACGGGTCTCTTGAACATAATGAATAATCACCAAATTGCAAAGTGACTTATAAGTGAATCAACTAATTCATTCAACAAATACTCATTAACCTTCTATACGTGCTAGGGACTGAAATACAGCAAGGAGACATGGTTCCTGCTCTTATAGAGCCTTCACTGTCTCAAGACAGAAAATGTAGTAAGTGATAGCAACAGACGAGGAAAGGTGCTACCGTGGGAGGTGATGTCCTGGGTGAGAACAGGCTTCTCCAGGCGCTCTTCAAATCAAATTCCTCCCTCTTCCTGTCATGGCTATGCCCCTTCTCCCTCTGTGTTTCTGATTTCCATGTCTAGCTTGAGCTGGGGAAATAGAATATTTTATTTCAAAAGTCCCCTCCCAATTGTAGAAGGAATTGCTACTAAATGCAGCAGCTTCTTAAAGCTGTCCTCCCCAACCTCACACACACTGATGACACATAGCATAATTCTGGAAAAAAAACCCAAAACAAACTAGATAAAACAATTGCTTAGGGAAAAATGTGTTGTAAACATTTTAAAATCTAAATCTAAAAGTTTACTAAAAGATTTTGCGGATTTGAATTATAAAATTTTTTACAACTGAGTTTCTAGATATATTGTAACAAATGTGGCAAATATTCTAAATGGCTACCAATAGGTCAGCAGTAAGTGTTTTAAATAAAGCAATCAAAATAGACAGCAATTACATTCTTAATGTCATCACTCTTGTATTTTTTTTGGCGGGGGGGATGGGGTCTTGCTCTGTCACCAGGCTGGAGTGCAGTGGCATGATGGGCTCACTGAAACCTCAGCCTCCCGGTTTCAAGTGATCCCCCTGCCTCAGCCTCCCGAGCAGCTGGGATTACAGGCACGCGCCACCATGCCCAGCTAATTTTTTTTTTTTTTTGTATTTTTAGTAGAGGCAGAGTTTCACCATGTTGGCCAGGATGGTCTTGACTTCTTGACCTCGGGATCTGCCCTCCTCGGCCTCCCAAAGTGCTGGGATTACAGGTGTCAGCTGCTACTGCGCCCGGCCCACTATTGTATTTTAATATTTTACATCATAGAGTATTTAGTCACCATTGAAGCTTAACAACTTTTACAAAGCAATTTACATTTCTATTTCATGTAGACAAGAGCCAAATGATTAAAATATTTAACATTATATCGAAAGACCTAGTTACACCATTGCTTCAGAAACTAAGCAATATATTTTTCTCAAGGAGCAAATGTCTAAGGATTGTTTAATATATCCAGATATTGATAAAATTTTGGTCTTTGAAAATACATGATGACATATGGAGTTAACATTGTTTTATAGATAGTAAGTTACTCATTAGTTAATTTGTTTAGGGCACAAAATATTTTCCATTTAAGGGAGAAATGAAGTCGCTAGAAAGTAGGGATAGTGGGCCAATTTTTTTCCTTAGGATGGGTTTTTGATGTATTACTTCTTTGTAGTTAAGTTTAAAGCATATACATAAAAAGCAAACCCAAATCTTCTATCCTATGTGTGTTCCCATGCGTATGGATGATGTGTGTGGCATTTATCCAGTACTTACACGCAAAACATTTTTCCAACCTCTTCCACATGCATTAATTTAATCACCATGACAACCTGTTAAAAATGCACTTTTGAGATTCCCATGCTATGGATGAGGAAACTGAGGCATAGGGCAATTAAGTATCTTTCCCAAAGATACACAGATAGTAAAAGGCAGGGCTGGGAATCAAAGGCAGGCATGAATATCTATGAAACCCAGATGTCATTTGGAGTCTCCCCGCCCCTTTGGATTTAGTTAGATTGGCTCTAATTTCTCCATCCTTGCCCTGTGTGAATCAAACAACTTTAAACATCCAGAGGACCTGCATTCTCAAGGTCTCATCTAGCTCCCAATTTTTTTGTTTTCTGGCTTAGTTCTGTCCACACAGGCAAAAATGCAAACCATTTACAACTGAATATTAGTTATTCCCCACTTCTTCCCTCTCTTTTATTACCCTTTCTCTCATTTATGCTGAGAGAAAAAAATCCCTCTTTTTTTTTTTCTACTGCTGAGCAGTTCGTTCTATCTTTCCTAGCCGTGTTTCCTTGTAACTCATGTCCTCAGGTTCTAACTTTGTCCACTGAACTGTTTATCAAGATAGTTTCCTAAGCAAAGCCAGCTCCTTTCCTAAGAGGAATCCTCTTGCTAGCTAAGAGAATGATACCTTTCTACTCATATGGGCACACAAATCTAGAGGTGATACAGCCTACATTATGATTAATATAAAATATTACTATTGATGATTAAACAGTTGCTATAATTGAATGAACGTGACATTATGTTTGCTAACTTATCAGAATAGAGGCAGAAGCAATCTAAATTCAAATGGCATTAGGTTAATTCATTATAGTCCTAAATAAATCCACACAGAGGCAATTCTTTTCTTTGTATTTGAGAATTCATGGTTAAATGCTTAACGATTAAAAAAAAAAAAAGAAATCACATACCTCTACCCTGCCAATGAGGTTGTCAATACAGATGACAAGTGTTAAAAAGTCATGTCAAAACACTATTAGAAAAAACAGGTTAAGAATATAATTGGGGACATATACAAATTACTAAATCATATATATCTAATTCATATAAAAATGAATTTTCAAAACATCACCTACTTCTGAACCAGTGAACATGAATTATTCACATGGCTTTATATAGTACGGTGATTAAACAGAATACGAGAGATAAAAGACTCAAAAAAACTTAGAAAACGGAACAGTGTTTCAAAAATTGCTGGTACTCTAAGAGTCGAATGGAAATATTTCTTGAACACTGATGTGCAAGGCCGCCTAAACTGAGACGTGTTTGGTACTCCTTCCTTGGATCTGTGTAGTACATGGCTGGAGTGGCTGAATAATGGGGATCTATGTTTAGGTGCTCTGTTAAACAAGGACCATAAAAGATAAAAAGTAATTCCGTTTTTGAAAACCAGTCTTTGTCCTCACAGTAATAGAAGAAAAGCTGCATTAAGGATATTACAGTTACATATAAACCATAGATAATCATTATTTGCAGTAAATAAGTAAAAGTTCAAAATGAGAGGTATAGCTAGCATAGGCTCCAGGAGTAGCATAGACTATGAGCTCCTTGAGGGCAGCGGCTGTCATGAGCAGTCATTGTGTCACCGGAATTGACTGGATGAATGTTGGCTGAGTGAATGTTTGTGGGGTTCATATGACAGGCTGCTGGTTGAATCGGTGTGGCAGTTGTGAGCTGCTTAAGAGAAGGAACTTCATCTTACTCAAGAGTATACCCTTATTACTTGGCTGAATGTCTGTACCTATTGCGTGCTCAATTCACGTTTAGCAAATTAACGGTAATTAGAGAAGACAGCAGGTTAAATTGGAGACTACTACTATGCCCATCTGAAAGCAAAGGGGAGGAGTCAGAAAAAGGAAGACAGAGACTGCTGGGGAACAACTGGTGGGATTCCAGGACAGGCTGACGGGATCTGATTGAGAGTTTAGGGGAAGAAAGAGCTTGGTGAAGAAAGAGAGGACCCTCTTCTGAGACAGGAAAGAAATAAAAAAGATCATGAATGAAGCACAGAATTATTTGCAAAGGCAAAGGAGAGAAGAGCAAAAAAGGCACAGATGTCTCCATCTTCCTACTTAGTGGAGATGATAATATGTATTTTTAAAGTGCATAGGTCACCATGAGCGAAGACTATCATTACTACTCAATAGGAGTAAGGATGGAGCAAGTAGAATCTAAGCCTTGAAAATGGCAAAGTCTGAAAATAATCATTGTGTGTGCTGAGGGTGGAGGTGGCATGCTAGTGAGAGCTAGAAAGTTAAAAAAACAACTGTAGATATGAACCGTAGTTTTCAAACTAATGTTTCAATTGTTCAATACTTTTATCAAAAACTGTACTAGGCACTGCGGAGGATTTAGAGAAATGTAAGATATGGCTCTTGTCCTGAAAAGTTAAATAACAACCCAGAGATATTACATGATAGAATGTGAATATATGCCAAAAAAGGGGGAAATGAGATAAGGGCAAATGTTCCATAATGAGAACTTTATTTATTACATATTTATTTTTCTATTAAAGTCTAATAATTAAAGTCCTCTACTGTTTTTGTTGTTTACAGGCAATAAAAGTCATTTTCTGGCTTTCATATTGGAGTAGTTATTTTAGTAGATATTTGAGTTCTTCTGTTTATGAAAAAATTGCTTCTCCCCAAGGTTCAGTGAACAAAACAGGTCACAGGGCTTTGGCTGAACACAGAGTCATTTCTTAGGTAGACAGAATAGATTCTTTTAAACAAATACCCTTTGTGTGAATGCACGACTGCTTTCCAGAGCTGGGCAACATACAAAAACTGTTACTACTGTCCAGCCACACTGAGGCTGGGTCTGAGAGGGTTAAACTAAAAATCAAGTTATTGTTGCCTCTCCTTTAGTTCAGCACAGCTTTTCTATAATTCTCTAGAGCTAGGGAGCTGACAGCATGGATTTTTATTGAAGAAATGCTATGACATTTGTGCTAAATGTCACATTTCTCCCCCACAAACTAAAAATAGCATGTCACCATACCCCTACCCCTAATAAAATTGTTGGCTTGGAAATGACATTGATAAGCAAAATGAAGCATATAACCTTTTCTCTCCTTTTCTATAAATGTTTTATTTATTCCTGAGTAACATTTGGTATCTTTTGTAGGCTGAGATCAGAGGGACAAATCAGTAAATTTTACTGCTGAAGTAGTCTTTGCAGTATGGGGCTGTCATTTTTAAAGCATGTTTCAGGCAGGCACTGCTGTCATTTGAGTAGTGATCTAGTGACTGATAGAAAATATCTGTAGAAAGAATGCATGCTCTCATAGTAATGTGACATTTTATGAGCAGTTTGACTGTTTTCATTACTCTGATTTCAGTCTGGGGAAGAGTAAGTTAGAAAGCCAGTGATGGAATATAGAAAGTCTGTCAGGACGAAGTTGACAGGACAAAACCTGAACTTGGGCTGTTGTATTTCACAGGACTTCATGGGAGTTATCTGAAGCCATTTTAAATATCAAGTGGACTTGACTGCTTCCTCTGATCAATCCCAAGGTCACTGGTTTAATTGATAAGACTGTTTGGCTAACTGACACACACTAAAAGCCAAGTTTAAAGCAAGCTTTACGGAGGCTTTGGCTGTATTTGCCTTCATTGCCCCAACTAGGTTTGGTTTTAAGGTGAAGATTTGGTCACACAGGGAAAATTTCATTACAGCAAACTTCATAACTACACTGTTCCCTTTAGAGAACACGGCCCGGGACTAAAGGAAATGGCCATGGAAGCAAGCTTGTACACGTGCTAAGGAGGCATCAGGAGTTTTGGTTTTTGGCAAGGCCAGTAAGGAAATACCTGGGTATTTCTGTGAATACCTGAATACCTTGCTGGGTATTCATAAATACCCAACATCCATTCTTTTCTTGCTCCCGGAAGTGTGCCGTTTGGTAACTGCTGCAGTTTATGTGGGAAATCTACAGATCCTCACCATCACTAGTTGGAATGGAAACATCCAGGACAGGCCGGGCGCGGCAGCTCACGCCTGTAATCCCAGCACTTTGGGAGGCCAAGTCGGGCGGACCACGCGGTCAGGAGATTGAGACCATCCTGACTAACACGGTGAAACCCCATATCTACTAAAAAATACAAAAAATTAGCCAGGCGTGGTGGCGGACGCCTGTAGTCCCAGCTGCTCCGGAGGCTGAGGCAGGAGAATGGCATGAACCTGGGAGGCCGAGCTTGTAGTGAGCCGAGATCGCGCCACTGCACTCCAGCCTGGACGACACAGCGAGCCTCTGTCTCAAAATAAATAAATAAATAAAAAATAAAAGAAATGTTCAAGACATTCATTTGTTATTTGGCTGCTGCACATTTTGGAATTCCCGAATTACTCAGGATTGATAGATACGATGGACTCACTTAATGAGTCACCTTAGCCAACTTCCCAGTGTTTGCATCTATGTGTGGCTTCTTTACTGTCTGTCAGCGTACGCAGTCACTCTCAGAAAGGCCTGCCGGCATCACTCTAAATGTTCAATTACTTTTATTAGCATAACTTAGGGATGCAATTATCCATTCCAAGGCTTTTTTGGGAATGTGAGGATTCGTGAGGCTTTAGGATGTATCACTAGCAAATGTTGCAAGACCACTACTTACAAATTATTGCAACCAGATAGGTAAAGTGCTATTTCCATTGTCTATCACTGAAGTAATATTATTACATAAATTATCATTTAAAAATATTTTTTGGGGCCAGGTGTGGTGGTTCATACCTGTAATTCCAGCACTTTGGGAGGCCGAGGCGGGCGAATTACTTGAGGTCAGGAGTTTGACACCAGCCTGGCCAACACGATGAAACCCCATCTCTACTAAAACATACAAAAAAATTAGCTGGGCATGGTGGTGGGGTGTGCCTGTAATTCTAGCTACTTGGGAGGCTGAGGCAGGAGAACAGCTTGAACCCGGGAGGCGGAGGTTGTGGTGAGCCAAGATTGTGCCACTGCACTTCAGCCTGGGCAACAGAGTGAGACACTGTCTCAAAAAAAACCTTTTTTTTTTTCTTAAGTAAATTACATTTCCTATTCTACTGTAACTCCTTGTCCTCCAAATGTTTACTGACAGTAAGCTCCTTGAGGTAGGCCCCTATCTTAACGATTTGTATCCCTAAGCACTCAGCAGGCACACAATATATCCTGATATCTCCTTTATAATACTAAATCTAATGTCCCTTATGCTACAAGATGCAAAACTTCATCCTAGGATAATAAGACTTTTAACTAAAAATTCAGTCTTCACTTCATATAGTTTATTCTTTTTTAGTCATGAAGGGTAATCTTTTAAAATTGAAAAGTATGTGTACTTATTTTTGGTGAATTAGTCTATAGTTTGCCTTGTGTCTTGCCTATTACCTCTCCCCTGCAACAAAATTTTATTATTTATTTCTATGGACTTTTTAATCAACATACTATCACTCTTTGAAATTACAGATGATTTAAAACTAATCATTTTCTTCAACTTTGAAAACATAATCAGTGGTATTTAAAAGTCTGCAGCAGTAGTTACTAGTATAAAAAGAAAAATATATTCAGAAAAACCTGTAATTCAAAAAATAGGAAAAAATATCTATTTATTTGGAACTCTCAACTATAATACTGTGATTCTGTGCTTTGTTCAGGATATACACAACACTAAGAAACAAATCCTTCTGAATTTCGTAAAACAACCACACATTCTTCTGTATATATTCTGTTGTCTATGAATTAGGTTATTTAGATTTTTTGACTAGCTGGTGATTAATACTTTCTACTAGGTTGGATTTTTTAGAGGGATTAATTAAGAATATTTATAAGGTGTGGCAGAAAAGGACAACCCCAAATTCATGGTTCTAGAAGTCCAGGATTTTTACTTCATGGCTCCTCAGTTAAGACACAATCCCTTCCCTTTTGGTTCATTCACAAACACTCCCACCTTCCTGTCTGCCTTCCCATCCCCCTCTGAAACAAAACATTTATTAACTGAAGCTTCCAACTGTGACAGAAATTACAGTCATGTTAATGGTACAGATGGTGTAAAAAATGCAATCTAAAAACATGATTAAAAAACTCAGGAGCTAGGTAACCCAAGTTCATCTCAGACATGGCTGACCAGACATCTATGAGGAAGGAAATACATGTTTTTGGTTAATTAGTTTGCTTTTATCCATCCCCGTAATTAGAACATGCTTTCCCCCTACTTAATCCTAAAACAGTCATTAGATTTAATAAACCTTTCTAGATTGCCACAAATGAGAAAATGAATTAGTTAAAAAGTAAGTATTAAGCTGTATTAGCAATATGATTATAACATTCTGTGAATAAAAATGCTTTTGTTTAATTAAAGACAAAATACATCATTTTATAGCTTGTTGCAAAAGATTATACATGATTTTTTCCTTCTTCCTCATGTTGCTTCATAAGGTAGTAAAAACACCAATGTTGCTTCCACAGATTTTATTTTGCCAAATGGAAGTGATTATTAATCATTCTTTCCAGAAATCAACCCATAATTAGCTTCTTCTCAAGTCAAAGTCAAGTCAGGATCCCACAGGACTCAAAAAGAGAGGGTGGTCTTGGTTGCAGGGCACTAACCAGGAAGCTCAGCTTCAATCATGATCAAGGCTCTTGTGAATTAACAATGGACAATGGACACAGAGCTACAAGTTAGCGTTTGTTATTCTTATTATTTCCACCTCTAAGTCTTTGTGTAATGGTCTGATCTCCCATGGAGTCCAGAATGGCCCCATTACCCCTATCATACTCTATTTGCCAATCTCATAAGGAAGTTAGTTACTCGGGTGTTACGTTTTGGATGATCAAATATTAAAACCATTTATTAAAAGAAAAAGCAACATACTAATAAAATTGTGGACTCAAGCTTTCCAGGTTTTTATCTGGTTGAGCATTCTTTATACTATCTTTCTATTTATCCAGAAACACTGGGGAAAAAAATGACCTTATGTGTTAAAAACTTGAATTGGTCCTTGCCTGGATTTGGTGATGCTTGCATAGCAAGTGACTACCTGTTGGACTGTAGGTTCTAGGTATTGACTTCCGCCCAACCAATCAATCCCCTGCCTGTGCTTGCTGAAGAAGCCTTTGGTCATGGAATCCATAAACATTATTGCTGATGGACCATGGACATGTGCAGGCTTCCGAAAATGTAGACTTGGCTCTGAATCAGACAGGAAAACTGTAGGGGAAAGCAGAAGGTTTACTTTGATTACAGAACCGAAGAAATACTGGATAGAAAGGTAAATTCAAGAGTATCTTAGAGGGACCAGTCTATCCACAAATAACACTAGAGGCTGTCAAAATGATTCTACATGTTTTTCTCCTCTCTCTAATGTAACCTTAAGGTCCAATTGGGTCTTTTCACCTTTATTTTGAGCCGAACATATCTGAATTTGAAGGACAGATTGGAAAGGTTAGGGTCAGAAATCAAAAACACCCTTTCCTCCTGGGCTCTGGGACATGGACTATGATTTTTTTGGGGCAATTTTTATGGAAGAATGGTACTCCATGAAGACATTAGTCGTTCATGTCAGCCATCTAATTTAATGATTAAATTAATCATTCCAATTTAAGAGCAGGGAAAAATCCAAGACCCAGAAAGCATGTGTTGGAGCTCAGACAAATGCCTGGTCCCTGATACTAAATGCAGTATTTGATGATGTTTTATTTTACCGGGTAACTGTAGTGCATGCAGTCCAGACCCACTAAGGAGAGAAGAAGGATGTAACATTGGATATTAGCAGTTTAGAAGGGTACAATCTCCAAGCCAGTTTTCACACGCATTTATTTTATTAAAAAATGTTACATTCTAGTCCACTAGAACCTTTAGGATATACCACTCTTTGTGCTGCCTAGTGTCAACAGTACTGAACTATAGAATCAGCAATAAACCAGCCATGTAATTTTATTTATTTTTTTATTTTTTATTGTTTTAGGCGGAGTCTTGCTCTGTCGCCCAAGCTGGAGTGTAGTGGCACTATCTCGGCTCACTGCAAGCTCCGCCTCCCGGGTTCACGCCGTTCTCCTGCCTCAGCCTCCTGAGTAGCTGGGACTCCAGCTGTCCGTCACCACACCCGGCTAATTTTTTATATTTTTAGTACAGATGGGGTTTCACTGTGTTAGCCAGGATGGTCTCGATCTCCTGACCTCGTGATCCACCCGTCTCGGCCTCCCAAAGTGCTGGGATTACAGGCTTGAGCCACCGCGCCCGGCCTGTGAATTTTTGATATTTTGTAGAGATGGGATCCTATTCTCCTGCCTCAGCCTCCCGAGTAGCTGGGACTACAGGCGCCCGCCACCATGCCCGGCTAATTTTTTGTATTTTTAGTAGAGACGGGGTTTCCCCGTGTTAGCCAGGATGGTCTCGATCTCCTGACCTTGTGATCCACCCGTCTCGGCCTCCCAAAGTGCTGGGATTACAGGCTTGAGCCACCGCGCCCGGCCTGTGAATTTTTGATATTTTGTAGAGATGGGATCCTGCTACATTATCCAGGTTGGCAGCCATGTAATTTTAGACAGAGACTTTGCTTCTTTGGGCTGTCAAGTGGTTAAGGTGATCTGTATGATTCTTTCTAATTACTTGATATCACTCTATTCCCTAACATCACAGATTACAAATCTGATTTACCATTCTTTGTTGAGATTAACTTGGTCCCCTAAAAGCAGCCAGGAATTAAGAATAAGCTGCTCCTTCATAAGTGAGGTGGAATAAAAGAGATGTGTGTGAAGATGGGCACTTGACCTAGGGGTTACTAGAGAATTCTAGTTTTCTGAGATGTTGCTAACCAGTTTCACAAGAGGAGGGGAAAAAAATCTCCTCTCATAACAATGTCACAAAGCTTTTGGAATTTTTCTAAGCAGTTACTACAAAGGAGATATTTATTCTAAATGTGGAAAGATCAGTTCAGTAAATGAAGACATTTACTTTATTACCATAATTTAACATTTTTATAGACTTTCTGCTCTTCATCATTGAGAACAAACATGAAAATTTGCACACTTCCAACAGTTAGGACATTGTTCTGAGAAGGAAAATGTGACTGCCTGGAAATAGAGGCTGTGAATCAAGTGCATGCAAATGAGCTCCATGCCACCCAGCTCTGCAGCCCTCCTAGAAACATGTGTAAGACATTATAATCCTGAAGGCTCTAGGCAGCCTAGCGGGACATGACCACCTAGGGCTCAAGCCTAGCAAGGGAGAACTTATTTTGGACACGTCATGAGGTTGAAATCACTTTGGTAAATCTCAGATTTAAAGCAAATAAGAATACTTCAAACAGAAAATCTTAGAAAAGATGTAAAGCTAGGGCACATCCCTTATCTCCCTCCTCACCCCACACTCAATTTGCCTGGTCTCATCTTTTTCGTTTTTGGTTTTTTTGTTTGTTTGTTTGTGTTTTCTTTTTGGAGACAAGCTCAGTCTCACTGTGTCACCCAGGCTGGAGTGCAATGGCATGATGATCATGGCTCACTGCAGCCTCAACCTCCTGGGCTCAGGTGATCCTCCTACCTGAGTCTCCCAGGTAGCTGGGACTATAAGTACATGCCACCACACCCAGCTAATTTTTTTTTTTTTTTTTTGGGTATTTTTTTGTAGAGATGGGGTTTCACCATGTTGCCTAGGCTGATCTCTAACTCCTGGTCTCAAGCAATCTGCC
>NW_012106030.1:2925357-2995202 GCF_000951045.1 Mandrillus leucophaeus | reverse complement strand
ATTTTTTTGTAGAGATGGGGTTTCACCATGTTGCCTAGGCTGATCTCTAACTCCTGGTCTCAAGCAATCTGCCCACTTTGGCCTCCAAAGTGCTAAATAAAAGCTTCGGGGGTTAAATCTCAGTTCACTTGTCATATTTTCTGTTCATGCTTTTTCTTTTTGCTATTTTTTTTTTTTTTTTTGGGTATTTTTTTGTAGAGATGGGGTTTCACCATGTTGCCTAGGCTGATCTCTAACTCCTGGTCTCAAGCAATCTGCCCACTTTGGCCTCCAAAGTGCTAGGATTACATGCGTGAGCCACCATGCCTGGCCTCATCTTCAGTTTTTAAGAACAAACAGGTGATTCAGTATAAAATGTCACAGGAATGCCAGAATCCATTCCCAGTGTATGAAACTGGACTCCGCTGACCACAGCACAGTCCTTAGCATTCAATAGTTGCTTTAAGAACAGTTGTTCACTTATGTGACTTTACTCTGTTGCAGGGAAAACAACAGTTGCATCTCTAAGCTCTATTGCATTTGACCTTCACAATTCTGTGAGGCTGGCTAATAGGACGCTGTGTAATTTTATGTCACTTTCACAGATCAGAAAACTGAGGATCAAATAAGTCAAATAACTTGTTTGAGAGTTATTTGGCTAGGTGGTGAGACGATTCATAGGTAAAGTGCTTTGTAGAAAGTACTACACAAATGAAAGTAACTAACACGATGATTTGGGCACATATCTATAAATTAAGGCAAAATTTAAAACTTCGCATGGAATAGTATCTCAAGTCTTTTCTGAATATAACGTACCTACTAAAAATTGTGCTGTTTTTCACCATCCAACTCTCTCTTCCCTTAGCCATAAATGAGGGGCTACTCCCACTTTACACCAGAATGGCAGGCTACTCAGCGTCGTGAAATGCACCATTCTACAACCTGAGTCGATCCAGACAGGCTGTCACCGGGCATTCAACAGAGAGCAGCAACATACACAATTACCCTCCTGACTAAGGTCCCTTGAGACACAGGTCTGGAGAATTCTGGCATTAAGAAACAGTGTTGGCGACAATCAATAATCTTTCAGGCTGACTTAATGTGGAAAGAAAACAGCATTAAACAATTATGCTGCACATGAACATTCTATATAAGAGTGTATAGTTGATCATTTTTATGGTTTCATAAAAATTCATTTGCTTTTGGGTGTTACAAATACACTAGGAAACTGAAACATCGAATATGGGCAAGGCACCACCTAAAAAATAAAAGCCTGACAAATTAAAAAAATAAAATATCAGTTTCTAACCTACACCACATCAAGTCAATTTTGCTTGAAAACAAAATCTAAGCTTTTGCCTAAGGCTGCTGGTCACCCCCATTTTTCTTCAACAGAAAAATTAACAAAGGAACTTTTGTGGTGAAATGCTAGTATTAAAGGTTTATAGGGTCCTGCCCTACACTCCTGAGACATGTTCATCAATACAGACACACTTGCTTTCATGACACAACACTTAAATGGAAAAGAAAAAAACCTACAGACTAGAGAAATGCTCAGAGAAAAACAAACTTTTAGAGATTTGTTACTGTGTGTGTTTCTAACTTTCCTAATTTAGGGTATCCTGACTTATGCTATTGGCTGCTTTTATTTTTGATCTTCTGGCAAAATTGTGTTTTTAGCTTCTAAGAGGTGAAATATGACTAAATGAAGTACAAATGTAGAGATTTTTGTTTCACCATCTGAGAATAAGGATTAGGGCAAAGCAGCAAATTAACTATGTTCCCTACATTTTGAGCCTGATAGAATGATTATTTGGCTACATGCTGCATAGATCATGCATTCTTCTCTGTAACAAGGCAAATTAGATATTTATGCTTCTATTCCAAACAAAGCAGACACGCTGTCTGGCAGGATTTTTTTCTACACTAGTTAGAACTCTTGTAAGTAAAGCTTATGAGTTTTATCACATGGCACTTCAACCCTGCTACACATAAACAATCTTTATGAGGGTCATACTGTTTCTTACTTAACAGTCAATAAATGTACCACTACCATTACCATCTTCAACTTCTTCCAATAATTGTAAAAGTAATGTTGCCTTGCCTGAATTGGCACACAAACTAGTTCATATTTACTCTTTAAGGTTGCAGTATTACATTTTGTATTTCTCTTTTTCTCCTAAAGCATTCTATTTGTACTTTGGTCCATGCTTTTGGTTCAAATTGTCAACAACACTGCTCATGTCTGAATCTTCATAATACCTGGCACTATGCTCCTCTTATTCTAGACACGTCGGCCATGCCTCCCATAACCTGCTGAGTTGCTGCCAATGAGGGTCCTTAGCCTATGAATCCAGCCAGTCTCATTTAGTTCTTGAGCTCATCATCATCAGAATGGAGGGTACACTGGCGGTCACCAGTCCACCAGGAGGTAGGTGCTAGACTTAGTTATGCTACCATTAATTCTGCTGTTTGGGTAAAAACTGGGCACCCCAGATTCTATGGTATCCCAGTCTCCTGCCAGACTGGCTTGATCCAGATGAGCACGTTTTTTTTTTTTTTTCTTCATATGGCAGCTCTGGCTAAGTACTATTGCCTTACCTAGAATGCTAGTCACTCAGAGAGGCCCCTGTCCTACCTGCTTGCTTCTATCTCAAGTAAGCCATCCTCTTGCCAGGAGGGGAGAAAAGCAAGGAAAGAACTGGCAGCAAGTTCCTGATTCTTTGGCATCTAACTTGGAATCTGGTACAAAACAGAGTCACTGCTGGGAACACCTAGACCAGTCTGGTGCACAGTACTGAGGACCAGCTATTTAAATGTTTTTTCCTTCCTTCTTTTTTTGGGAAAGAAAAATTTCAGATCCACCAGGAACCAACTGATTTATAAGATATGATAAAGATTAATGACTAGAAAAAATGGCATTAAAGACAAGCACCAAAGTTTTCAGTATAAGATTTAAGAGACACAAAATTATTCTGTCAAATTTCTAAATGCTTACTCCAACTTCCATAGTTACCTCATTTTGGGTCAATATGTTTGTGGACTGGCTGGGTCCAAGCTCCAAACTTTGAACAGTGTTGGCTGGGTCCCTCCTACTACCATATCCCACTCACAGTCTTAAGGGCTACTGAGCGAATAAAGCCTGAGCTAACCCTCTTATGTGGATAATTTCTCTACCCCTTCTTCCTACCTCACTCCTAAGGTTTCTTCCCCATCCATAATGCCAGTGTTGCTTCATGCCAAGACTCTTCCTTGGCATAAAGTTATGAGGAATACACAGTGAATGTCTGTCAAATGAACTAATTCCTGTCTGACAATGTCACTGATTGAGTTATCCATTCAAAAATTATTAAGTACCCACTATGTGTCAGGCACTGAGTGGATTGCTAGGACATACACCTTATTCTTAAGTAGCTTTTAGTCTAGTGGGAGGACATGAAAATAAATAACCACAATTCACTGGGACAAATGTCACGGCAGAGGGAAGCACAGAGTGCTTTGAAGGCATGTAAAGACGCCACATATTCCAGGCTGGGTTTGTGAGAAGCAAAGTTTTCGTGGAGGTGCCTGGGCTAAGTCCTGAAGGATGAAAAAACATTTGCTAGAAGAGAAAGTAGGTCAGGAGCCTAAGAAATAAAATCTGCAAAGATGTAGAAGTAGACAGAGCTTGGCATGATCCAGAACGAAGTAGCTCAGTAAGGATTAAATATAGCGTGCAAGGGGGGAGTGGTAAAATATAAGGCTTGTGTAGTGATATGGTTTGGCTGTGTCCCCATTCAAATCTCAACTTGAACTGTAACTCCCAGAATTCCCATGTGTTGTGGGAGGGACCCAGGGGGAGGTAATGGGTCCCGTGCTGGTCTTTCCCATGCTATTCTCGAGATAGTGAATAAGTCTCATGAGATCTGATGGGTTTATCAGGGGTTTCCGCTTTTGCTTCTCTCCTCATTTTCTCCGGGCGCTGCCATGTAAGAAGTGCCTTTTGCCTCCCGCCATGATTCGGAGGCCTCCCCAGCCATGTGGAACTGTAAGTCCAATTAAACCTCTTTTTCTTCCCAGTCTCAGGTACGTCTTTATCAGCAGCATGAAAACAGACTAATACATTTAGTAACGAGGACAAGTTTTTAAGGAATCCAGTGTATTTTAATGCTGAGTGCTAGTGATACTGTGAGCACAACAATGCTTTGCTTTGACAGACTGTGCTGTGCAACATTTAGGATGTTTAGCATCTCCGGCCCCTAGGAGCGTAATGCCAGTACTACCACTAGCAACAACCAACCCCTCCCTATTTCCATATACCCCCTTGATAGAGTGACACCAACCCTGACTGAGAACCTCCGGTAGATAGATAATTTGGTCAGAAAGTGGACAAGTCTCTTAAAAACGTGCAGTGATACTAGTTTGACTGAATTAAAGTTTTATCATAAAGGTATGCCCAAGGCAGGTGGGGAGGACATCAGCCACATCCAAGGTGTGTCCAAAGAAAACCACGTCTGGCTCCTCTAGTGTTTGCATTGGGTCTCAATGCAAGTAATTTGCAAGTAGCTTTACCATAAATACAATTCCAGTTGGCAAGAATTTACTTAGAAACTATTCAATGTCAACTACTAGCCTAGGTTCCTTTAAGGATGTTCAAAGACATAAGACATCGTCCTTTCCCCTGAGAAATGTACAGTATACTTGCTAAGATATAATTAAGTGAGCACACAAGGCAGTATATAATCCAGTGTTGGACAGTGTATCATTCATATGTTTCATGGGAGCATTTAGCAATTAAGTGAATTCCTCTATATTACTTCTCCTTGATCTTCCGTATCTACCCAAATCCTCTATCAGAACAGTACAGCAAAGAAAGAAGCAAAAAGTCAGCAGAAAGCTGAGATTATCAACAATTATCTGTGTGTTTTTGCAGTCTTTCCCTTATTAGGGATTGTGAAGAAAATACCCTTCTAATTTACCTGAGTGGAAAAAAGATATTTTTGCTTGTAATACATTGTCTTCATTATTAACAAGATTTCCATTTGCTTTCAGATATTTTCTAAAAGTAAAGACTTTAAAGAAAGACACAGTAGGGTGGGAGCAGTGGTTTACATTTGTAATCCCAGCACTTTGGGGGACTGAGGTAGGAGGATCGCTTGAGCCCAGGAGTTTGAGACAAGCCTGGGCAACAGAGTGAGACCCCATCTCTACAAAAAATTAAAAATTAGTTACATGGTGTTGCGTGCCTGTAGTCCTAGCTACTCGAAAGGCTGAGGTGGGAGGATTGTTTGAACCTGGGAGGTTGAGGCTGCACTGAGCCATGTTCACACTACTGCACTCTAGCCTGAGTGAGAGAGCGAGACCCTGTTTCAAGGAAAAAAAAAAGGAAAGGAAAGGCACAGTAAAACTGATTTTGCACTAAAGGTAGAAGTTATTTTTCTCCACCTTTTCTTGCCCTTTAAGTCTTTCTTGGGACATGTTGATGACCAGGAATAACCATAGCTAGTAGTTCTGCTGTAAGTAACATCCTCTGTTCTGTTACCAATTCCCTTCCTTGATGACATTGTGCATTTTACTGGGCGACTTGGTCACAAGTGAAATGGGCCTCTGCCAGAAGGGAACAGTTTCCAGTGATTTGTGGATCTCTTTGGTGGGTCAGAAGTCAT
Source organism: Mandrillus leucophaeus (assembly GCF_000951045.1). Lineage (NCBI taxonomy): Eukaryota > Metazoa > Chordata > Mammalia > Primates > Cercopithecidae > Mandrillus > Mandrillus leucophaeus. The sequence goes on along the minus strand of NW_012106030.1, from coordinate 2,989,578 downwards.
CAAAAGTAGCCACTTAAGGCGAAAGAGCCAATTAAAAGCAATTTTCAGGGACCCCATAATTGACATGTTCCAGAAAGTCTGTCGGAAAACAGAAAGGTTCACTAACACATGAGAATCAACAATTAGTAGCTAATACTTTGGCTTAAATCCCATCTCTTCTGTTAAAATGAAAATAGCCAGGGAGATTCTCCTATTGACCCTTTTCAATAATGTATATCTTGTAATGGACGTGCTTCTCACATTCTCTCTTGAAAGCAGGCTTGACTGGATGACTGGAGACAGTGCGAGGTCGCCGAGTCCATAAGCAGCAAGAAGGGCACACAGAGGGGGAAAGGAGAAGCTCACTGCCGGAGGAGGCAAACTTGACTTCACAATGTTCTCTGGGGTGGGACCTGACTTTGACCCCATGTATACAAATGGGCTTGACTGAGTTAATCCATGCTTATAAGTGTCCAGGTGCTTGTGTCTTATGGTAATGTTTTTTTTTTTCAGTTGCCATTGAAAGATGTGAGAAACGAAACATGAAAATATTTAATAATTCAGCATTTCCAAGTGTCTAGACTACTGAACATATTATCCAAGAAATTATTTAGAAGAAAGGGAAAGGAAATAGGCGAGAGATTTGATGAGTACTGACTATGAATCAGTTGTTTTCAGAGTTTTATTTCTCACAGAGTAGATACTATTTTCCCTGTTTCACAGATGACAAATGTGAGGGTCAGATAGATTAGGAAACGTGCCCAAAGTTTCACAGCTAGTCAATGAGAGAAAGCATTTTCCAAGCCAGGTTCACTTGGCTGCAAAGCACGCACTCTTTCTGATACACAGCATACTGCCTAGATGTTTTAGCACATTTGGATTACAAAAATGTTAGAAATAAAATTATGTTTGTGAAAGGATGGGCATTTAAAAAGCTCTGGGTTGTGGTTGTCTGAAGCTGAAATTATAAAATGATAGTTCCCCCCAGCACACACATACACACACACACACACACACACACACACACACATTGGTGATTATGGCTGAGTCACTGAATTTATTTGGAAGAACCATCTTCTTTTGCATGACAGAATACAGATGGCCATAAACTATTTACCCAGACATTTTGGGGTTGAGGGATGCAATCATCATTTGAAACAGAAATACAACTCTAGGAATACATACGAAAGTGAATTACTTTGTTAATGTGAAAGGGAAAAGGGGGAAGATGAATAAAACAGCAAGAATACAGCTGAAAAGAGACTAAAAGGAACAAGGGGAAACTGTCTCTGAGCACAAGGCATATGTGTATGCTACACAGAGAGTTGGTTTAGAAATGTTTATAAACAGTGGATGTTTGTGGAATGGAAAACTGAATAGCTGTGATATTAAGGCTTTTCACTCCTGGGAAAAATATGGACACCGTGGCTTATAAGTTATCTGATTCTGACAAGCATCTTCCTACCTCCTCTAACATTTGGTTATATTAACTACATTAGACGCTTTTCCTTTTATTAGTCTGTGTTTCTGCCATCTGAAAACAATGAGCTTAAACAGCTATCATGCTGTCATTTTACCCTGTGAATAGGCTCTTTAATAAAGAAACCTAATGAAATGATTGTTTTAAAAAAGAAAAAAATTTCCATTCTATACGTGTTTTATTTCTTAAAACATCCCTAAATTATAAAGATTCTCTGAAACGATAAAGTATCTCACATATTCAGAGGATGACTTTAGCCCATTGTTTCAGGGCTTTTTCATGCCTTAACTCCTTTTAAAAACCATAACAGGCTGTGAAAAAGAAAACAAATTAAGGAGAATAGTTCCTTCCTTTATATGATAAATCTGCATTTGGCGGTGACGGTCAAGTACAAACTGTAAATAACTGAAATAACTCACAACTAGGAATATACAGGTTAATCAACTACGATTAAAAATAAATAGGTTTTTCACCAAGAACAGTATCTTTAACTCGAAATTAAATAATTGCAGCATACTAGGTAAACTATAAAATAAGGAATTTCTAAAAGCAGAGAATGATGTTCTTTCTCCATTGTGAATCTGATGAGTCTTGGTGACCTTTTGTTCACATTAATGCTGACAAACTCTGCATAATGCATGACCATCCCAACCCCCTTCTCCTCCCAATAGTTACTGCTTTGATTCTAATCTGTATTCAAGGGTATGGGGTGGGACACTTTAGTAAGGGGTGGTGGCGAGGGGATGGCAATGGTAGATATTGGTCAGGGCTGTCAGTAACCTTGGAGGCCTTTGGGAAGAGCAGAGGGCAATAATTATTGCAGTATAGGAGAGACAGCTAGGAAGTAATTCCTCCGTGTTACCTTTATGATTTGAGAAGGCGTCCAAAGAAATGACACATACAAGTTCAGCGCTATGAAGGAAAAAGCACTGGACAGTTATTTGGATGGGTATCCACTTGGTTTTCTTGGTTACAATTTAAGGCAAATATGAAACTCAAAAAGGTACCTTGGGACCATCGTGTTCTTGGGAAGTTGACACAAGAACCACAACAGTTTAGAGAAACTCCTAAATATTGATCTTAGAAAAAAAGAAGTACACATTTTTAGTTCTTAGGGGAAAGAGCAATAGATTTATTTGAATGAAATAATTAATGAGTCATGGTCCCCACAACCACTTTCAAGCATGAATCTAGCAGTGAATAATTTGTGCTTTCAAAGTTTCGAATGACCTTCAGTTAAACTTTTATTACAAGGTTCCTTTAAAACACATTTATGCTTTGCTGTTAACACTACTACTAATAATACAGTAATTACTACTAGTGGTAGTAATGGCATTACATATGAATCTTAGAATTAAAATTAGCTGTCCATCTCCATCCTCCCCACCAGCCTGAGAATGTGTCAACACATGGGACCACACAGAATCCTATTGTTTGTATTTTCAATGTCTTGCATATAGTGACAATAAATGAATGTTTTAAAAAACTATATATAAAGACTATTGAGTCCTATTACAAACACATTGTTTACATGCATATAAATCCTGTGCTATGACACTAGGTAGAAGCATACAGAGGACACCTAACTTCACTTAAAGTCTAAGTAAACAGAAAGCATGGCCTATAGTGATTTCCCTGAGTTGGAGAACTATACATACATCTGGTTGTCCTTCGGACAAGCTGGTAATATGAAGAAGAGGCAATACCAATGTAAACACTGATATATTCATGATAATGCAAAAACATTAAGATTCATTAAAATGTTACAAATAAGAAAATCACTTGTGTTTTGGTATTTATATACTTGTAAGAGGTTTATTTGGCATTCTAGGAGTTTATTACATTTCGAATCAAAGTCTACTGATGACTCGTGGAGGGAGAGGAAAGCTGTCAGGTTCTCTAACTTATCCATCTGTTCATGCCCCCCTCCTGGACGGCACCGGTTCTCCAATGGAGGAGCGGAGCACTGGCCTCATGAAAGCTGTCTTTCTGGCACTGCCTTCCTGAGCGAATGAAATGGTTTGGTTTAAAATACCTTCCCTTTCAGTCCTGTCCCAGCTTCCGGATGAAAGCCCTTAATTTTAAAGAAGCACAGTTCAATAGTTTCTATGTTGCTGGAAGAAGAAAATTAAATTATGCTGTAATTATGTAGTGAACTAGCATATGGTCCCTTACAGGGGAAAAGCAGTTTTTAACCTCTCCTGTAAACTCTAGAGGGAACTTACAGAAGAGAAATTCAGGCACCAGGAAACACATGTATTCATCATTTTATTGGTTCTTAAAATTTACTGTGACATGGGAGGAGAATGTATCATCGTGCATACTCTCATGAATGCAGCAGATGAAATCCAGGAAAGTTTAATCAATAAAAATGACAGTACATATATTTTTATAGTACTTAAAAGTTTATAACACATGCATTATCTCATGTGGCCCTCACAAACAACTAAAACTAAGGGCAGGGATGATCTTCCATTTCAAGATAAGAAACCAGGCTTGAGGTTATTAAACATTATTTTTTTTAAGACAAAAAGCTCACTCAGCTATTATATCTTAAAATGAGGGTTAATCTGGAAATAGGCCAGTCAGTATAAACCTGTTTTTAAGATCATTCAGCTAGTTTGGAGGCAAAGTCAAGACACAAACTCTGCCTTCTCCGAGCAAAATTAGCACTCTTTGCAAATTCCTAGAACTACATCAGTAGCTCATGGTCATAGGCTATTTATATATAACATTTCCTACTCTCTAGTTTGGTTTGTCAATGCAGTGTTCTTAGGGGTGGGCCTATTTTTAAAAAGCACTTAATAGAAGAAGTTAAGCAGTAACAGGATCTAAACTATTGGAAAAAACAGTTAAAAGTAGTTTTAAAATAAGAGAGGGGGGAGCTGGACATTGAAGTACTAATTTTCTGAAATTATTTTTTCCAGCTTTCTACATGGTGTTACCTTAGTATTTGAAACTCTTAAGATGTCATTTTGGATCCCTGCATTATATTTTATACAATTTCTGTTGGTATTGCTCATAGAGCTTATGTGACTAAACCTCACTGCAATCACCTTTTAAGCAGAAGCTGTAGTTTACTTATTTCTCAACAAAAACTATGATGATTTGCATTATTCGATGATTGATTACTGTTACAGCATGGATTGTGTTTTGTATTCTGCAGCAGGCGAGCATTAATCTTCACTTATTCTGCAATAGTATAATTCATTAAAACACATGCTTTGAATTTGGGGCACATACAAGAAGATGTAACCACATAGGAATACAGTGTTGTTATGACAAAACATAATTAATAAAACATAAAATGTGTTTTATGAAGTTATGGTTTTAATTTGCTATCTCAAGAAATATGCTCCAGCAATTTTGTACAAGGTAACTTCCCAGGAGAATTTAAATCCCCTTCCCCTCCCTTCTCTAGGTACTGAAAGGATTATGATGAATGCACACTAAATCTCTCTTAAATGGAAAAGGTCCTAGCAAATTTCTAAAACGGAATTTGAGCTACCGATAAGTATGATAGTCCTAAATCTGGAGCAAACTTTCCTTGACTTCTGAATTCCTATCTGGCCTCTGCTGGCCCCTCTTTTTTTCTTGACATTATCACACAGCAGGGGACAGAGTGGGCCCAGCCAGAGGCAGCACAAAAGAGCACGGCCACATACGCCCCCATGACCCCGGCAAATGGATGACCTACATTTGATGCAAGCAGTTCACATGAGAAAAAATTAATCTGTATTGCAGCTTGCACTTAACCTGTATTTCAAGAGGCAATTAAAGATATATATATATATATATATAAAGTAAATACGAGCAAATAAGTATTTCAGACATACATCACTCTAAATTTATAGGAGACATCAGCAAAACTATATGTGTTCATGTAAATGTGCACATGGCCTTCTTTCTCTTAATTATTCAATCTTCATAAACAAATGTACTAGTGGGAGGTTAGTACAAGTAAAAACAGCATTAATGGGTCGCATATTAATATTTATGTTTTACTATATAAAGACCTTGCATACATTATGACTGTTTTGCAAGCTGAATGAATAACTAATGCTACATTATGTATGGGTACATATTAAGCAGACATGTCTACACTTTCTTAGTTCAGGATATGATTAATGCAGCCTATCAGAAGCCAGATGGTGCAGAACCAGAACCATCAATCAAAATGAAAAGACCACTGCGTGCTATCCACAATGAGGTTCTCACAAATGGAGATTCTGTTCACAGACCCTAACTGGTAATAGGCAGAAAACGCCAAGAACATAGCTACACTGTCCCACTGGGATAAAAAAAACCGTAGCTCAGGCTTGGCTAGATCAAAAATCTGGTGTAGGAATATGCATGGAGTCCTGAGCACCAGGGCTGGGAAAGCCCGAACAAACCAACAGCCTGTCCCTAAGATTAGAAAAAAGAAGAAGAAGCTTTTTAATTACTTTAATAATGTTTGTACTGATGACAGTATCTGTCAAACAGTACCCATTTCCCATTTGATTTAGGATGGGACAGTGCCACATAGTAACAAAGCAGCTGCCACTGTCTGCCTGACACGTGAATTGGCATCTTGTTTCTTTTGCACAGGCTTTATTATAAATAACCCCAAATGCTTTAGTGTTACTTTGCAGCCTTTCTCCAAGGATCTATGGAAAACAATTTTAGTCTCTGTTATGTTTAATACTAATGACTATTTTTGGGGGCAGTTGTAGGGAGAAAGGCTGCCGAAAGATGTTTCCTGTTCCTTTAATAGCTTTACATAAAAATAAGTACAGAAACACAAGGTGCTTTGTCTTTGTAAATGGATCATGTGTGCTTAAAAAATGTTAAATAATCCCCATGCTCTGTAGAACCTCTGAAAAAAAAAATTAAAACAAATATATAGGTTCGACTTCCTAACAGCTACTAAATACCATCTCAGAATTCCAGTTTTGTGGAGTTTTGTGGGGGATAGACAGATGTGCAAGCAAGGAGAAATTACCAGGAAATACAATTTCTTCCAGAAGAGTAATGCAGCTAAATCATGAGATACATAAATAATACATTGAAAAACACAAATAAAAAAGGATAATGAAGTGAAATTATTTGGAAAACTTAAATGTGTTATCTAAAGATATTTCTGCTTTAAGATAAAAATGTTATTATCACCCTCATAACTTGGCATGTGAGATAATCTGGAAACAGAACAGCTTACTTTTACTTTTGTATAAGCAATAATAATAAAAAGGAATGACTACATATTAGCATAAATAAGACCTCAAGTAAAATGGCTGAGCTTAAGAGATTTTTAAAATTTCAGCATCTCCTTCCATCTTCATTAACATGTAGTTCCAAAATAGGGCTGACTTCCTAACTTATACAAAATTGTTACTATTTTTTTCCTCCTAATAAGGAGTGTTTTCCACACTGTTATAAATTCTGCGTAAATCACATTTATCAGCTGGGTATTAATCTACTGCACATGTACACTGTGATTTACTTATATAATTAATTTCCTTAATGATGGATATTTAAGTTTTTTCTTCTATTATTGATAATAATGCAGTGAACATTTTTGTGCAAAGAGATCTTTCTGTCTTTGAGATTATTTCCTCAAAATACATTTCCAGAAGCTGATTTGCTGAGCTAAATGACATGAACTGTTAGCCTCTTTCTAAAATTCACACGCTTATCCAGCTCTCAGTATTCTCCATTCAAACATTTTAGTCATTTTATAGGTGAAAATAACACTTTATTGAAATTTAAATTTGTATTGCTTTAATTACCAGATAGGTTACAATTTTTTTCTATGGTTAAACAATGATGTTTTCATTTTAAAGTCTTATTGATGCCTTAGAAACTATTTCTTATCTATTCATTTAAATAATCACAAAGTAGGTTCTTTGGAATACTAAATTTGTGTGATTACTTGAAAGAAATAAACTATATTCCTTTAAAAAATATTTTTAAAATGGAAACATTTCACTAATGCAGAGGTCTCCCCTGAAACTACTTCCAATCAATGAAAACTTAACATAATTAACTGAACGCTCTGAACTGATCAATAACATTTTAGAGTAGCCATCTAGCTTTATGGTTCTTTCCAGTGTTAGGAATGTTAAATGACAGCTGTCTTCTCAGTAACCCTCTCTCATGAAATGTATCTCTGTTTCACTGCTAGCAAAACTTGGATAATAGGCAGTTTGCATCAAATTGCTTTTAACTTGTTTATGGTGACTTTTCTGTTATATACATAACAATACAGACCACACCAAAGTAATGAAGACACATGATATAAAAGTAGTTGTCATTACACTATGTAGGGGATGATCGCCAAAATGGCCTAACAAGAAAACTGAAATTAAACTGATAGAGAACTACGTATATTTTTAGAACTAGATGTAATGGAGACAAACACCCTAAAAGGCAGTACCTATCATAAACTGGGATTTCTAAAATTCAGTGTTTATATTTAAACCAGAAGACATGGTTAAAAAATATATTTATATCTATATCTACAACTATATCTATCAGAGCCAACCAGATTTTGAACAATGCAGTCATCCAAATTTTCTCTGGCCCAGTCATAGCCTTTTTGAAAAAAAGTAGCACTTACTCCTTTTATGTCTTATTATGCAAATCATACTATATAAAAGGTAGACAATTCAGAAGTGCAGATATAGACACAATATTACCATTTACACTGAATCTGTTTTGTAATTATTTTTTGAACTTTGGTATATCATAAGCCCTGTCCTGGAAGCAGTTTTTGGGAACACTTTCCTTTTAATTGCATCCTGGGAGCTGGTGCAGAAAGAAAACTGGGGGATAAGAGGACTTACAGTATTGCTGACGAAAGAGGAAATCCAAATTCACCACTAGCTGGCAGGTCCTTTTAGTCCTGGCATTGGTAATTTCTGCCATACCCTCTTCTCACCACCTTGCTGCCTCAACCCTAGCCACTGTACGCTTTGAGCGATGGCTGTGGAGAGGTCGGCCTTGGGACCAGGGTGGTGGCAGTTCTTTGAGACCGTGTCTACTGTGGCTTTCCACCAGTAGACAAGTAAAAAGGTCAAGCCAAAGAAGCTGTCTTTTATACAAACTCAAGTAGGTCTACAGAACTCCAGGTGAGTAGTTGTGTGATATTGTACCACTATAACTTCCCCTGCCATCTGTATGGGGGTCTCCAATCAAAGCCAACTAACCTGGAAGTTCACATTTAGTTGAGCAAATCAGGGGTTTATAAAAATGTTAGGTCCAGGCCAGGATCGGTGGCTCACACCTGTAATCCCAGCACTTTGGGAGGCCAAGGCAAGTGGATCACCTGAGGTCAGGAGTTCGAGACTAGCCTGGCCAACATGGTGAAACCCCGTCCCTACTAAAAATACAAAAATTAGCTGGGCATGGTGGCGGGTGCCTATTATCCCAGCTACTCGGGAGGCTGAAGCAGGAGAATCGCTCGAACCCAGGAGGCAGAAGCAGGAGAATCGCTCGAACCCAGGAGGCAGAGGTTGCAGTGAACTGAGATTGCGCCATTGCATTCTAGCCTGGGCAACACGAGCAAAACTACATCTCAAAAAAAAAAAAAAGAAAAAAAGTTAGTTCCAATTTGCTAAAAGATAGAGTGTACTAGAGTTCTGAATCACAGAATACTTGGAAAAAAAGGGTGTTCTTGTCCGGTGAAATGCAAATATTAAAAGTCAACAATAGCTAGAAACAAAAACAAATAATGACCAAAAAAAACCCCAAAACGAACAACAACAAAAAACAAACACCCTGTGGTGAGGTGAAAGACGTATCAGACTAGGAGTAAGCAAATACAATTTCAAGGTTTCATTTTATTATTAACTAGCCAATTGCATGTGGGCCTTCGTTTCCATACCTAAATTAAAAAGAAAATTAAAAAAAAGGGGGAGGGGGACTGCATTAAGCTGACCCTTACAAATTCCTAACTCCTTTCAGTGCTAACATTTAATAATTCCAAATATTCTGTTACTTGGATTATTTAAGGGACCAACTTAAAAAGCTATCTACCATCAATATATTAGTATGTGAAATACTCTAGGTATTCTTATTTTGCATTATATCTAGAGTTAGTACAATTACTCCGTTTTTTTTCTTTCTTTCTTTTTTTTTTTTTTTTGGTAAACTGGAGTCAGAATGTATAGTCTCCTATAAGACAATAGTGTTTATATAAGTGGATAGCTGGAACACATCAACTTGCCTACAACATGTTATTGAGTCTACACACATCGAAGCAGAATTCTAAGGTGCAGGAACTGTTGGGAAACTGTAAGTTATGAGGTCTATCCTGGATTCACATATGTCAGTTAGCTTTTTGAGCCTTCTTACCATAGGCTCTTTTTCTACTCACAGGAGGTTGGAGACTTTCAGTTCTAGTCCAAAATGGACTTGTTTTAAAAAATAACAGAAAATTTTAATTGGCTCATAGAGAGAACCAGAACAATATTTTCATTTTTCTCCTTTAGATTTCCAGCTGGTTAGGTTTCTTTTTATCTAGTTGAAGGACCATATTTTTCAGTATTCAATCACATGCTTTCTTTAATCACAATAAAATTATCTCACTGCTAATATTTTTTTTCAGATATCTAGTTACAGTAATAAATATTTATGGATAGAATTTATAATTCTTATTTAACAACCAACATTTATTAAGTACTTAGTGCATTCAGAGCACTGTGCCAATCTCTTCAACTACATTCTCTTGTTTAATCCTTATAATAACCCCATTGGGGAGGTACTATTTTTTTTTATTCCCATTTTAGAGACAAAAAGGCTGAGCCTCAGAGAAGCTAAATAAATTACCAGTGTTGTACAGTGAATGAACGGCAGATTCAAACCCAGGATAGACTGCACCTCCATTGAAAACTGTCCAAAACAGTTTCAAATCTTATTGGGTCCTTTAAGTTTTATGGTACAATGGTCCATTATGCTGTTCAACACTCCTTAACAGAAAGATTGATGGAATATATTCTATTTAGAGATTTGCCCTAAGCAAAGTTGTCATTCCTCTTGAATGATATACTTTCTGCTATTACAAAATGAGAGCTGTGCATTTAGCTGTGTTTGTCTTTTTGCCTTTGCTTCCCAGAAGCCCAAGCTTTTATTCTTAATTGTGGCAGTGACTCGGATTTTGTGAGTGAACAGCATACCTCTTCTTATTTTATCCTAAAATATCTTGTTACATATTTCTAATATAGGCCACTGTGAGGCTTCTTTAGCCAAAATAAAACATGAAAATAAAAGAGGTTTTAAGTAATAAAGGCAGTGTGCTAGTAAAACAGAATTATATTTAAATTACGACGATATTTTCTTTGGCCAGGTAAAGTCAATCCAATGAGGTAGGAAAATTGAATATAACAATTAACTCTGACTTTTCATTACAGATGCTTCTCAACTTGTGATGTGGTTACATCCTGACAAACCCATTCGTAAGCTGAAAATATTTTAAGTCGAAAATGCATTTAATATACCTAACCTACTGAACACTGTAGTCTAGTCTAGCCTACCTTAAACATGCTCAGAACACTTTTGTTAGCCCAGTTGGGCAAAACCATCTAACACAAAGCCTATACTACAGTAAAGCGTTAAATATCTCATGTAATTTATTGAATTGTATACTGAAGGTAAAAACAGAATGGTCGTATTAACACTCCAAGTACAGTTTCCACTGAACATGTATTGCTTTCCCACAATCGTAAAGTCAAAAGAAAGCTTGTAAGTTGGACCATTGTAAGTCAGGGACCATCTGTTTATGCTTTAACACATTATCTCATTTGATACTCACAAACTTTGAGATGTATTAGTTACATCTGCATCTAGCAGAAAACAAAACCAGTGATCAAAGAAAACAAATAACTTATTCGGGGTCATCCAGGTAGTTAAATGGCAAAGCATCAATTTGAAGTCAGTCTTCAGACTCTACTGTACCATTCTAATATTTAGTAAAGTAAGTTTTAATATTTGCAAAAAAGCTTAAATTCATAAATTCAATGACACAAGTTCTTTCCTCCCTCCCTCCCTCCCTTCCTTTTTTTCCTGAGATGGATTCTTACTCTATCGCCGAGGCTGGAGTACAGTGGTGCAATCTAGGCTCACTGCAACCTCCACCTTCTGGGTTCAAGCAATTCTCCTGTCTCAGCCTCCCAAGTAGCTGAGATTACAGGCACCCACCACCAAACCCAGCTAATTTTTGTATTTTTAGTAGAGACAGGGTTTCAACACGTTGGCCAGGCTGGTCTTGAACTCCTGACCTCAAATGATCTGCTGACCTCGGCCTCCCAATTTGGGATTACAGGCGTGAGCCACTGTGCCTGGCCTTCTTACATTGTTTATAAAAATAAAACACATTATACCTTTTTCTGGCATTCACTTAACTAGAAATTCAACATGGTCCAACATGGTTCAATCAAACAATTCTTCTATATCGACATGTATGACATTTTGAATTAAATATGTACTACTCAAATGTTGATGGAACACTTTTTGACAGATAATATTTTTGACAGATAAAATACAGTGAATATTTGCTATTTGCCCTTGCTATATTCATTCTTTACTCCTAGGGGAATTCGCCACTGCTTCATCCTTCACATCTCAGTCAATGCTTGGGTTAGTTGCACCCTTAGCTCCTGGGGTAAAAATCTTGATTGGCTTAAGTCAATCAACACATTAACATCCTGGCCCAATTCTGAGAAATGTACATAATCCAAATCGACCAGATTTGATGAAACTTTGGTTGGCTATTCCAGGAAAGATGCCATCTCTCTTCTTCGTATTTGAAAGTATGAAGAGTGTGGTGTGGAGCTGGGGCAGCCACTTTGCTACCTCTAAGGAGGTTAGCCTGAAAATAGTCAATATATCAAAGACTGCCAAGAAAGGGCGGCTGGTGATACCATTTGAGTCCTGAATCAAGCCTTGCTTAATGCAAAAACCACCTTGACAGTTCAATTAAGGAAGCCAATAAATTATAAATACAAATGATCTCTTTGTTGAAACCAGCATGAGTTGGGTTCTTCATAACATAGTCCTAAATAAAATATCTAATAAGCTACTTAATATCCTTAGGGAAGTGTCAGGTTATCAGATTAAGCAAAATATAGGTAAAACTAGAAATTCAAAATGGCAAGCTCATGTCTGCGATTTGATCAGTACAAATAGAAACTGATTCATGAGGGGCAGGAGCTGCAGTACAAGCCAAGGAAAGGGAAGAGGACTTAGGCAAGTGGTGAAGTTTACAGAGGAGCCAGAAGCGGGAAAATGAGCTGACTGCAGATGCATAAAAGGAGCAAGGTTGAGTGCTCAGCTGAGATGGGAATGGGTAATGATAACAAAGCCAATGAGCATAACTTATTCTGTAGAACATTTGGAAGCAACACAACACACACATTGTGTATGTGTGTAGGACCCAAGCATAGTATATCTTAAAGCACCCCCGCTGATTCTAATGTGCCATCAAGTTTGAGAATCTCTGGAATGGAGGGGGAATTGCTCCATTATAAAGAGCTTTACTCTCTTTATATAACTAACGAGGAAAGAACAGAGTGCTAGTAAATCATTCCCCTTAATTTCACTTAAATGTAACATAATTAGGAATAGAAAGATTGATTTTAAATATGAAATACGGAAATACTGTGGAAACACTGCTGTCCACACATGCTTTTTAATTTCCTGTGTGTATGAGAAACTCTGACCTTGGAAAACATCATGCTCTTTCTCTAAATGAACTTTTATTGAACATCTGTTATGTGTCAGCCACTGTACTAGTCCTCCAGAGCTGCATATAGACTTTAGTTAACACAAGCCCTGCCCTCAAAAACTTCAGTTATCTAGGGGAGACACACAATGAGGTCGGGGAAGCACAGAGATTGTGGGAGCACATGAAAGGGACACCTAACTCCCCAAAGCAGCTGAGAGTAGAGGAAGACAGGAGAGCTCCTAGAAGGAAGCACCAGCTCTGATTTCTAATGGTGTATTAGTCTATTCTTACACTGCAATAAAGAACTGCCTGAGGCTGGGCAATTTATAAAGGAAAGAGGGTTTTTTTTGGTTTTTTTTTTTTTTTTTTTGAGATGGAGTTTCGCTCTTGTTGCCCAGCCTGGGGTGCAATGGTACAATCTTGGCTCACTGCAACCTTTGCCCCCCGGGTTCAAGTGATTCTCCTGCCTCAGCCTCCCGAGTAGCTGGGATTACAGGCAAGCACGACCATGCCTGGATAATTTTGTATTATTAGTAGAGATAGGGTTTCTCCATGTTGGTCAGGCTGGTCTCGAACTCCCAACCTCAGGGGATCTGCCCGCCTCAGCCTCCCAAAGTGCTGGGATTACAGACGTGAGCCACTGCGCCTGGCCAAGGAAATAAGTTTAATTGACTCACAGTTCCTCAAGGCTGGGGAGGCCTCAGGGAACTTACAATCATGGCAGAAGACAAAGGGGAAGAAGCAAGAAGAAGCAAGGCACCTTCTTCACATGCCGCTAGGAAGGAGAATGAATGCAGGAGGAACTACCAAACACTTATAAAACCATCAGATCTCATGAGAACTCACTATCATGAGAACAGGATGGGGGAAATTGCCCCCATGATTCAATCACCTCCACCTGGCTTCTCCCTTGACACGTGGGGATTATTGGATTACAATTCAAGATGGGATTTTGGATGGGGACACAGCCAAACTATATCATATTGGGAAAGATGAAACAGATGAATGAAGTAACAGTGGCTTCTAGAAACAAAAAACAACTTATGAGTAGACACCGAAACCAGAGAGAGTGTAGCGTACTGGGGAAAGCATGGAACATGAGCTAAAAGGTAAGGAGCTACTAGCCAGGAAGGGCCTTATGGATCATGCTGGGGCTGTATCCTGCAACTGACTGAGGGCTACAAAAGAATTTTACACAGGGGATCAACAGTCTGGATGGCATTTTATAAGTATCCCCATCAAAGCAGTGAGAGAATGGATTGGGTTTTGGGAGAAGTCAGTGAGAATGGAAATAGGAAAATCAGTTTGGGAGAGATGAGGAAATTCAGGAGAAAACTGCCACCAAGTGAACCTATAATTTACCTAGATTTGACCTCATTCTCTTTGTGGCCATTGCCATTGCCACAAAGAGAAAGAGGTCAAATCTAGATAAATTACAGGTGTAGATCTGGGAAAATGACAGCAATCAAAAGTAGTGGGTAAAGGGAGTGGTAAGAGTCTAGGATGACATTCTGGTTTTGGCTCAGTAGCTGGAGAGATGTAATACTCATCAAGGTAATAAATACAGTGATGAATTCAGTCCTGGATATAGTGGGACTGGGGTACCATTCAAAAGCAAATGCCCCGAGTCTGTTGCATGTAATGTCTGGGATGCATCTGAGCAGCCACGGCCTACCAAGGAACAGACCACTATTGTGAATGGGCAGCAGCAACATCAGAGAGACACAAATGAAAAGAAATGTGAAGGAGGAAGCCAGAGAGGCCAGAAGAAACCCTGTTAGAGACATATGCTAACAAGCACTATTCCATTATCAACCTATTCCCTGAAAATTACAAAACACACGCACACACCTATGTTTAGATAAGTATTTTGCAATTCTTGAGTGAAGTTTTAAGTACATATCTATTACATATTCAAAATTTATCATGAATACTCGATTTGAAAATGATTATGGATTTAAAACCCATTTGGCTTTGTTTAAAATGAGAACATGTGCATGTTACAACTGAGGTGAGAACTAGTGAATGTTTAAAGCTACCAAGTACAAAAAGAGAAAGCTGAATCACTAATCAGTCCTAGAAAGGTATTCGTAAGACGGGAAGTGTGGGAAGTGTTCGCAGCTACTGACCTTCGGGGCACTAATTTAGTAATAGCTGGGTAGCAATTTAAATCTGTTGTTTTAAGCCCTAGTGCAGACTGTGATAGTATTTCAGGAGATAATAGGTTTGCCTCAAATTTTCAGAGCAAACTTTCAGGTTTGGACCTTATCTTTTTCAAGTAAGTGAAAGGTTAGTGACTGTAAAATCATATAAACACATCAAAAACAGGTCTGTGATAAAAGTGGACTTGTTATAACATGTGGGAGTGAACTTCATCCACGTGGAGATGCTCACGCAAGTACAGGTTCAGTTCCTGGACACAGGACCTCGGAGCAGGACCAGGTTGTACTGTAAAAGACAGGCTGAGTTTTTAACAAGACTCTGACTCAAGCCCTATCAGCCAAACTTGAGGTACCAATATCCACACTTAATTTGGAGTACACTCAAAGCCCTTCAGAGTTTTCCGGTTTTTTTTTTTTTTTTTTTTTACTGTTTTGGGATGGAGTTTCGCTCTGTTGCCCAGGCTGAAGTGCAGTGTTGCATTCTTGGCTCACTGTAAACTCCGCCTCCCAGGCTCAAGTGATCCTTCTACCTTAGCTTTCTGAGTAGCTGGGAATACAGGCGTGCACCACCACACCTGGCTAATTTTTCTATTTTTTGTAGAGATGGGGTTTTACCATGTTGGCCAAGCTGGTCTCCAACTCCTGGCCTCAAGTGATCCACCTGCCTCAGCCTCTCAAAATGCTGGGATTACAGGTATGCCAACGCTGTGCCCAGCCACTGTTCAGAGTTTTAAAGACATTTACAAGGTGGGGAAAATAATATTAGCCAGAAAACCTGGGCTATCTGTGGAGAATTAAGTCATCCCAGCTAGTCTTGAAACCAGCCAGAGTTCATATTTTACACAGCATGCACATCTATCTATACACACACACACATATATATACATACAAATATTCATAAAAACACATAATGTATTTCCTATCTCTTCTTTTTAAAGCAATTAAATATAGCTGGGAGAGGTGGCTCATGCCTGTAATCCTTTTAATTTTGAAGGGTCAAGGTGGGAGGATCACTCAAGGCCAGTAGTTCGAGACCAGCCTCGGCAACATACTAAGACCCTCCTCCTACCAAAAAACAAACAAACAAACAAACAAACAAAAAAAACCTAACTGGGGATGGTAGTGTGTGCCTGTATCCCAGCTACTAGGAAGGCTGATGTGGGGGGACTGCTTAAACCCAGGAGTTCGAGGCTGCAGTGAGCTATATCATTGTGGCACTGTACTCTAGCCTGGACAACAGTGTATGATCTTCTCTCTAAATGAATAAATAAATAAAATACAGAAACAAATCAGTATTACATCCTACATTCTCAAAGGTTGAAAACAGAGAGATTTATGCAATATGGAAATATTCAGCTATCTACGACCAAACTAACCAAAGTCTATAAAACCAAGTAGTCTAATGTGAGAAAAGTCTGAAATTCAAAGAGAAAAGCAAAAAGGAAATAGACTCTATGAAGCAATAAAGACTTTCTTAAAGCCCATACTCTTATAGCTGAGATAAAGGAAAAAACTCCTATGAGCTCATATTCCATTAAAAAATAAAATAAAATGTGGTACTTCAAAAAGAAGGCTTTATTTCTTTATACTTTCTGTAGTGGAAATATATACTGAATAACAATAGTCCAAGACCACATGATTTGTACAGACAGTGCAATATATTTTAAAAATGCAAATTCTAAAATGCAGGACTTCCCCAAATCTTGCCAAATTCTTATTAGGATCCTGTACGGATTATGTAAAAACATTTTGACTCTTGTTTGGATAAAATATCAACAATATTCTGAAGAACTCTTTCAATTCAAAGTTTTTGGTTTTATTAATAAAAGTTTTTAAATGTTTACACTGAGCTGCACAGGGCTTAGTTATTTTTAAAATGAAATCAGGTGGTTTGTGATAAGGTCTAGAGGTTTTGATGTGTATGGGGGACAGGGTGGCAGAGTAAAAGACCACATAACCCCAAAACCCACGACCACTGCAGCTGTTAGGAAGAAGGAAGATCTCTACACACACTGCTGAAGTTTTAGAAGAGGAAACATATTAATTCTTTCAATCAGCAGATATTTACAGAGCACCTCCCACATGTCAAGAACTGCTTTGGCGTTGGAGAAAAAAACAACATTGAACAAAATAGACAAAATTCCTACTTACATTCTAATAACTATAATTTCACATTAAAATAATCAGTTATTTATTGAACATATACCATGTGGTGAGTACTAGTGGTAGAGCTGACATTCTAGAAACTATAACTTTACTGCAAGAATAGTCATTTATTGAGTAGTTACTGTGTGCGCTTTCCATTTAATCCCTATGACGACCTTCTAAGGCAAGTATTAGCAAATTTCATCGATTCTAAGATGCACATTATTTTATATTTTAGCATTTCTCAATTTAAGACACTGTTGTAACGGGCATGTTTTTCTTAGTGTTATGTAAAATTAACGGCGAGTCTTACAATTAGTAAGACTTAACAACGGCTTAGAGTCTATGGAATGAAGTATTCTCATTTTACGGAGGAGAAAACCAAGGCAAAGAGAACTTAAGTATCTTGCCAACATCATCTAGCTCGCACGTGGAAGAGTCAGAAATTTTGAAATGTGGATTTTAAAAGTTTAAAATCAAAGACCAAATCACTCTGTTTTTGTGGCTATTTCTAATAACCGAGTGACACCATTCATGAGAGAAATACAAATTAAAACTACAAGAAGTTATCTTTGTTTTCCTACTAGGGAAAGATTTTAAAAGTTAGTTGACATGGTGTATAGTGGAGGTGTGGGGAAACAAGCGCTCTCTTACCTTGTTGATGGGCGCGTACACTGGAACGTCTTGCTGAGTGGGTCTTGGCCAATATCTATCATGATTTAATATGTACACACCTAATATCTAGATATTCACTTCTAGGAATTTATCCTACAGGTAACAGTTATACATGGATGAGATGACATGTTTGTAAGAGTATACACTGCACAGCACTGTAAGATCAAAAACATCAGATGCCACTCAAAGATCCACCAGGAAGAGTCTAGTTAAATAAATATGGCGAATAACTGGTATATAATATATACAGCTTTTTTTAAACGAAGAATGAAGCAGCTCTTTGTGTACTGTTTGAAATTATCTCCAAGATACACTGTAAACTGAAAAAAGAAACAGAAGACTTTCTAGTATGTTAATATTTAAATTTTTAAAAAGCATGTATCTATATAAAAACACATACTGACATTTACCTGAAGGTATGTATTTGTGTATGCATAAAATAACTCTAGAAGCATATATACAAAACCAGCAACAGTGGCTGCCTCTGGAGAAGAAAATGGGGGTCTCTCGGATAAGGTTACACAGGGAGAATTTCTTCGAATAGGGTATTAAGTGCATGCATTACTTAATTTATAATTAAAACCAAGAGTAAGCTTACTTAGGTCATTCTCCCACAGCTGTGGTTATTACTACTGGGACATTCCAACTGTATTAATTTTTGCAAAGACAGAGCACAAAACTGGGAATTAAAAGACTGGATTTTAGCCCCGTATTTGCTGTGGGATGATGGGTAAGTGCCTTGTATAGTTATAGTACCCAGCTTCAAAGAATAGTAAAATATACTTCCTACATATAACACATTCAATTCCAGTCCATAATTCGAGGTCTTCCCTTGGCAGTGGGGAGATGGGGCCCCCGCCCCAATGGATTGTAAGCATCTTACTCTAGTTATTCTGCCTGCCTCCCAGGAAAAACCTCAAATGTTTGTTAAATGGAACTGAATTCTATGAGCTCACAAAGTCAAATAATAAAGGTATATACAAGTCAGAGTGGCAGCAAGAGGTGAGAGCAATCCTCTGTATGTATCAGAAAAGAGGCAAAGAAGGTGAAATTAAACTGGGTCTTGAAGGATGAGTATTAAATCAACAGGACAAAAAAGCCTTTCTTCCCTGAACAACAGAGGAGGGATGGAGGAGGGCAGTGGGACTCCATGAGCTCTAGGGGCCTTCCCAGCTCTATAGTGTAAGACTCTTACCAGGGAGAATGGATAAACCTAGGATTGAACCTAGTATTGAGTTTGCACATGACTTGTCTCCAATAGAAGAGAAAGAAGTACCCAAATGCACCATGTTGAAGAGCCCAAGCTCACAACAGAGGGAAAAAAGCAAGAATCCCTAAGAAATTATGTGGGGAAATGCAAAAGTAGGTGGGATACTAAGAAAATGTAAGTATAAAGAATGGTATAAGAAAATCATCAACAAATACGGAAGGAGAAACTGAAAGCAACAAAACCCATGGCCACTGTAACCGTCAGGAAGAATGAAGATTTCTACACACACTCTGCTGAAGTTTCAGAAGAGAAAACATATTAATTCCTCCAATCGACAGATATTTACAGAGCACTTCCTACATGTCAAGAACTGCTTTGGGTGTTGAGGAAACAGTGAACAAAATAGACAAAATCTCTACTTAAGTTCTAGTAATTGTAACTTCACATTAAAATAACCAGTTATTTATTGAACATATACCATGTGATGAGTACTAGTGGCAGAGCTGATATTTTAGAAAGTATAATTTTACTATAAGAATCATAGTCATTTATTGAGCACTTACTGTGTGCTAGATGCTATTCTAGATACTTTCCACTGAATCCTTATGACAACCCTCTAAGGCAAGTATTAGCAAATTTCATTGATTCATACTTTCTAACAGAAAGTAAACCAGGGAAATGGAGTTCTCAACAGGAAGAAAGAGGAAGAGAGAGGAGGAAAGGAGCAGAGGAGGGGAAGATGGTCGGGAGGAGTGGGAGAGGGAGCGAGGCAAATCCTAAAAACATCAGCTACATCCAATGAAACTTTTAAGTTAGAAATGAAAGTGTCCATAAGAAATAAAAAGTAAATAATAAAGATATAAATAAGCAGCTTTAAAAAGACACCCCCCCACCGCCACCCACAAAGCCTAAATGAATTAGAGATTTCTGTTTTAAGCATTGTAGCTGCATTGTTGTTACACTTTAATGTAATTAAAAGTGGAATAATCTCCTTTCTTACCCATGTGTCTACCATATAACGATAGCTAAATTCAAACAAAGTTGAGTCTTTAAAATTCCTTTATTTTTATTTGACACGTGCATTTAAAATGCCCCTGGAGTTCTTAAAGGCACCCAAAGGCAGACTGTTGAATAATGGAAAATATTAACAATCATTAGGAGAAGCTGGTTAACTTACTTTCTTTCCAGATGCTAAAATTCTCTAGTTTCCCAATTTCAAGAGTGTTAATGTATACGTTTAAAAGTGCAATAAATGCTAACTGTAATCATGTCTTCTTAATCTTACACAAAAACCCCAGTGAGAATAAATTATTGGCCCATGGAAATACTTTCATCTCACTATTCTTTGTAAACAGAAATCTGGAAATGGTTTTGTGCAACCCTGAATCTGTGTTGAAGGCTGGTAATCATCTGAGAGTGGCCTTTCAGCTGCTGTTAAAAATATTGCTGAGGAAGACAAAGGCAGGCCTGGGGAGCCCAGTCGGCAAACAGCATCAGTCCAAACTACCAATCACAGGACCCTCGACAGTCTTCAAACATGAGCAGTGAAGCAAAAGGAGGAAAAAGCAGTAATAGCCTCCTCACTTCTCTAGTGGATGCCTATGTTCCTTGTTTGAAGCCTCAGCAGCATTAATGTTTCTCAGTACGTCTCAACATAAATAACTTCAGCTACAAATAAGTTATTAATTCTATTTTATGATAAAATGTGTCACAGAGAAACAAAGTGTACCTCCTGGGGGTAGGGAGAAATTGGAAAATTCTTCTTCCTGGAAAATATAGTATGGACACTTTTAAATTTAATTTTTCATTGTGCCTTCTGAACAATTTTCCAAACAGGTTCCCCAGGTTAAAACTTTGTCAACATATTTGAGAGAACCAAAGTCAAATGAAACCTTTTTCTTCCTAAATGAACTAATAAAAGTTTGAAAAACTGTATCTGACACATGTGTTAGCTTTTGATGGGGAGACCAGGTGCATTATATACAAGGATAGGATTAGGAATAGGAAAAAACTTCCTCAGGTCCTTTGTAGTAAACGAAGGGGAAGTTTTACCATCATTTTGTGTTTCATTCCGTTGTGGGTGCTGTTTGTCTTTCGAGCCTCAATTTGCCCAAGTGGAATGTATAATGCTCATGCAACTAGGGTTTCCAGCTAAAAATAGGGCACACAGCTGCATATAAATTTCAGATAAATAATGAATAAATTTTTTTGAGACAGCGGTCTCTCTCTGTTGCCCAGGCTGGAGTGCAGTGGTGCAGTCGCAGCTCACTACAACCACCAGCTCTTGGGGTTAAGCCATCCTCCCACCTTAGCCTCCCAAGGAGCTACAGGCGCCCACCACCACACCCAGCTGATTTTGTAGCTTTTTTTTTTGGTAGAGATGGGATTTTGCCATGTTGCCCAAGGTGGTCTCAAACTTCTGGGTTCAACAGATTTGCCCACCTTGGCCTCCCAAAGTCCTGGGATTATAGGCGAGAGCCAACTGCGCTCTGCAATGAATGAATTTTTAGGATAAATATGTCCTACATATTGCATGGCATATTCTAAAAAAAACAAACACACACAATTTACTGAAATTTGAATTTAAGGGGGTGTCCTTTGTTTTTATTTGCTAACTCTGGCATGTAACAGGTCTTATATATCAAGTAGATGGTGTGCTAGCCAAGTTTGTCCTCTGGATGGGGATGAGAAAGGTTAGTAAGCGCACACTGGTGGGGATATACAGGAAAAAAAACAGAAAGAGTTGATGGGGCAGGGTATGTATCAAGACCCTGACATCGTCAAGAGAGAAAGAGAATGGGGATACATCTTAACTGGGTGCAAAGACTGATAACCAAGGACACACCCAGGGCAACTGGTGGCAGAACAGGAGGTGAGCAGCCTCGGGATGGATGGGAAGTACTCTGGCTCTTGGCACAGTGACGTTCCTCTTTGTCCCTTTGCTAGTTTCTTCCTTATGCTAGTGAATTTCATAGAGGAAGTATATAACCAATGACAGTTGAAACACAGATACTTTTAGGTATGGTAAACAATCTGAAAATACAGTAACTGCCATATCTATGTAGACCTATTGATGAATTCATGAATACTTTTATACTGAATGTTAGCAAAGGATTTCATCATGAAATGTTGCCTTTTCCCTATTACTGATATTCCTGGGAGTTCTTGGATAGGGAGGTGCAGGGGAGAGAATATGCTTCTAAGCAGGGTATTCTTAAATGATGACCTGGGAAATTTTCCAATCTCTGTACCGTGACCCCACCTGTCCATAAAAGGCAGTCACAAATGCTGGCTAGTGTCCAGATCAACTGAACAGGATGGCATCCTGTCTCTTCTCTCTTGCCCTGCTGCCATTTTCCCATCTCCATGTATCATCACTTTAGCTGATTTTCTTTTCAATTTTTCTATGTTTTAGGTTTTTAGCCTCTGGCTAAGCCTATTTCTCTGGCTTGGAATATCCCTCGTAGTGTTGGTCCTAAAAAACTTCAATCATTTGGCTGGGACCACTGTGCTGCCAAACTGCCTCAACTCCACCCCTCATGGGAGGGGTGTCAGGGAGAAAAGCAAGCTGGACAGGATTCTATTAGAAACCCAGTGCCCAACAGGGCCTACCAGCCACCTGCTAGTCCTTGTGTGGTATGAGCCCTAAGGCCCGGCTTAAATCATGTTTCCTTTGCCCCAATGCTGATGTTGAATTAATCAGGCTGGGGAAGAGTGGAGGTGAGGGTGGGTGGCATTTTTAGGATAAACTTGACTGCTTTATTGTCTACTTTACTGGGCAATCATTTAATGGAGTCCTCAATGCTTTCCTCCTGCCTAGGTCTATCTTCTGTCTCTCCTTATTCCTTCTCACACCTCTATTTCTGTTTTTTCATTTCTTTTTCTTATTTTTTTTTTTTTTTAGAGAGAGAGATAGGATCTTTCTATGTTTCCCCGGCTGGACTGCACTGGCTATTCACAGGCACGATCATTGAGCATTACAGTCTCGAACTCCTGGGCTCAAGAGATCCTCCCGCCTCAGCCTACCTAGTAGCAGGGACTACAGGCTTGCAACACCATGCCCAGCCACACCTTTATTTCTAGATAGTTTACCTACTTAGGTTTAGCTTTGGGGTAAGGGAAAGAAAGGCAGTGGAGGAAGGCTCACTTTGACCTTGAGCTTAAGTTGTGATTGTCAATCCATTGTTCATTAGAGCATTTGACACGATTTTCAGCTACTTGAAGCCTAGAAGTGATGAGCACGGACTCCAGAGCTAGACTGCTCTGTAATTTACCAGCATATTCACCTTAGAGTGTTGGTATAAAGATAAATGAGTTATATGCATAGGTAAAGCTGTGAGAATACTGCTGGTTACATGGTGTGCTTTAAATGGTTGCTTTATTACAAATTAATCATCATAATAAAAGTCTACTCAGATTTCAATCTTTTTGTCAATCCTCAGGGTAATCAGCTGAGCAAAATTCTGGCATCGATGGGTCTCTGGATATATCATCTTAAGAGCACCAAATTCCTGCCATTTGTAAATACCTCCATTCTACCCATCTCTGCAATTACAGTAAGAAAACAAATTAAACTCATATGTAAAAAATAATGCTTAATTGTTAGAATAATGCCAAGTTAAAAAGGCAAAGGGAAACATATACAGGTATGATATCAAAATTAGGCTAAAAATGTATAGGTATAATTGTTAAACATAATCTGCTACTCAAATCACAAGCTGATGAGGGTTAAAAATGAGAAAAATGCCTTCAGATTAGGTTGGCATTGATGAGGATGCAAGGAAGGGCTAGGGTTACCCTCTGCTGAAGCAGGAAACAGCTCAGCTATGTCTGCATCTTTGGCAACAACTCTATGGTCAGCTTGAGAGGGAAGATACTTTAATAAACAAAAGCACAGATTTTACACCTAAAGAGCGCTCCAGTATGTCCGTATTTCAAGGCTGGGTCGTTCATTTGGCTTTAGAGTGAGGATGAGGAAATGGATTTAACACTTATTGAGGTACTGACTTCCCTGTGTTTCAAGGCCATACCCTGAGCATGGTTTTCGTATAAGGACACGTATCAATAAAACAATAGGGAATCTCATCAACTAGACGTTTATTCAATTGTTCCTAATATTTAACAACATCCCTAAAATTACTTTTTAAACACTTTTTTGTTTTTGCCAAAGATGAGAAATAGAGTTAAGTGCACAAATGGCTTTGGACAATCTGCTGCAGAGAACTGTTTTAAGCATGGCATAAACATGCCAAATCAATAACTTGTTTCTTTATCTGCATGTGCCATGAAAACCTGGCTATCATAGAGTGCCGGATCCATTAAAAACTGAATTTGCTATTTCCAGACAGCAGATAGCTCAAAGCTCAACAGGGCCAGCAGGCAATAATCCAAACCCACATCTCTCTCTCTAGAAAAACAACTCAAAGCACTCTGTTGCTACATTATGTTATTCAAAGCACAGGAGATAATGAAGGCTTGACAATACCGTGGCTCTCAGGATGGAGTCAAATGGCCATTATTCTTCAAACAAAAAGAGCTGGGTGAAGTGACTTTTGTAATCTTAAATCACTAGATAAATCTGATTAACAGAGAAATGTAAATCAATAAGTGACATCTGAAATGAAACTGTCCCTTTTACACATTTAAGAAGCTTGATGCCACAGAGACTCCTAGTCTTTCAGGGAAGAAGGGATGGTAGTATAACCCAAGGCTTTTGATATAAATTTTTGCTATATGCCTCTGCCCAAAGCTGTAGAAAATATTTTACATTTTTATTATATAATAGTTTACTGTACTCTAGTAGATGTGAATTCCCTGTACACTAGCAGATACGAATTAACAACAGTTCTTAAGGTAGTCATAGGAAGTGTGATTACTGAAATATATGTCAATATTTTTTATATATTTAATACTACCATTAAAAATTCATTGTACTGATACACTACTTAAAATTATCCCACTCAAGTTATGCCTAGAGCAGTCTTTTATCTTTTCTTTTTTCTTTTTTAGAGACAATGTCTTGCTCTGTCATTGAGGCTGGAGTGCAGTGGTGCGATCACAACTCACTGTAGTCTCGAAATCCTGGGCTCAAGCCATCTGATCCTCTCACTTCAGCCTCCTGAGTAGCTGGAAACACAGGCACATGCCACCACACCTGGCTAATTTTTAAATTTGTTGTAGAGACAGGTGTCTCCTTATGTCGTCCAGGCTGGTCTCAAACTCCTAGGTTCAAATGAATCTCCCACCACAGCCTCCCAAAGTACTGGGATTACAGGGATGAGCCACCATACCCAGTCTTTCTTTAAGATAAAAATATAATAAAAATCTCAAAGACTAATATTTTATAGCATCTAATTATTTAAGTAAATAATTTGGGGTGATAATGATTCTACTTGCCTCATCTTTTATCTCAAACACTTTTTTTTTTGTCCCTTACTCAGCCATCAACACTTACTCAACCACTCTTTCACTGCTTTTTTTTTTTCTTTTTCTTTTATATATGGGCTCTTGCTCTGTTGCCCACGCTGGAGTGCAGTGGTGCAATCATGGTTCACTGCAGTCTGTACTGCCTGGGCTCAAGAGATCCTCCTGTCTCAGCCTCCCAAGTACCTGGGACTACAGGCACACACTACCACACGTGGCTAATTTTCTTTTTAAAACATTTTTTGGCCAGGCACAGTGGCTCATGCCTGTAATCCCAGCGCTTTGGGAGGCCGAAGCGGGTGGATCACCTGAGGTCAGGAGTTCGAGACCAGCCTGGCTAAAATGGTGAAATCTCATCTCTACTAAAAATACAAAAAGTTAGCCGGGTAGGCTGAGGCAGGAGAATTGCTTGAACCCGGGAGGCAGAGGTTGCAGTGAGCTGATATCATGCCACCACACTGTAGCCTGGATGACAAGAGTGAAACTCCATCTAAAACAAAACAAAACAGAACAAAACAAAACAAAAACAAAAAAAACCACATTTTTTGTGGAGATGGGGTCTTGCTATTGCCCAGACTGGTCTCAAACTCCTGGCCTCAAGTGGTCCTACTGCCTCGGCCTCCTAAAGTGCTGAGATTATAGGCATGAGCCACCATGTTTAGCCTATTATTTCTTTTATTCAACCACTCTCTGTAGTAATACTTCATTTACCCTACCTCATTAGGAAGCAGCCGTTCCTGAGACTTTTCAAGGTAAGTAAAAGTTATTCCTAAAATACCAATGTTTCTAAAAATTCTATTTTTAAACAAAACATCTGTTTCTAAATGTAAACTGATTCCAATTAGTTTACCCTAAGACTACTGAAATATATAGGGGTATCTGGGTCTAAATTAAGTGGTCTTGGGCAGCTGTACTTTTGGAGTTCCTCTGTTAATGACTTACGGTTTTTATGGCCTGTCCTTGCTCTCATTTAGGATCCTGTCACTTCTTACTAGAGCTCTGAATTCTTGAAGCAATAACCACCCTCATTTTACCTGCTATTAGTGTTGACTGTGTTTTGGGAAACCAGGCATCAGTTTGAACTGATTTGTTTTAAAAAAAGATTGAACTGTTTGTGGATGAGGGACTGAAGAAGTAATGAGGTAGGTGAGGAGAATTACACAATAATTTTAACAATCTGGGCCCAGATAGGCTTTTGTAGAGGTTCTGAGCTGTTTTAAAAAGGTGAGATTGCTGCACAAAAGATGCTCTGGAGGAGAAAAGTGCTAAAGTTAGTTTTCTTTCTACTCACAGGCTAACTTATCAAGCACATAAACACATACATATTTAATGACATATGAATTTGCTTCTAGTTCAGTTGATACATGCGTACATATGTAGAAAAGTAATTAAATAATGAGAGTTATCAAAAAAAAAAAAAAAGAAAAAGAAAAAAAAGAAAAGCCCACTTCACCAACACAGGAGCTAGACAACAATGTTTCTTCTCAAGTGTGTCCACTGATATGTATATGCACAAAAACTGTTAATATAACAAGCCACTAAAAGAAAACAAGAAGCCCACTTCACAAAATACAGAAAAATAGTGACTACCTGTTAAAGACTCACTTTTAGTGGTGGAGTACGCATTAATTCTTGCAGATTAACTGTGTTTAGAAACTAACTTTGCAGATGTTAAAAACCACTGTAGATGTAAATAAGAACATTTTCCTTCTAAGCATTTCAATTTTTTAGAATAACTTTTCACATTAGCAGATTATAAACGTGTGTTTGGCTAATAAACCTAGATTTCCCCCTAAACACATAATTCTGATAAAGTCTAACAAAAAAGAAAGAGAGAAAGAAACAGGAAGACATTTTTTTTATGTGCAGAGAAATGTCTTCTTCAGGCCAAGGTCACATAGCCCATGCTAATTTGCATGGTTTTAAAAAAAGTGTTCTAATTATAGCCTACTCTAACATACCTGTGACTCATCAAAAGAAAAAAAAAAATCAACTCCAGGTTGGACTTTTTGTGACCTGGAAGCTCTCTGGCCCTGTAACCCTCCTTCGTACTTAGTATGGTGTGTTTTCAGAAACTGTAATACAAGTTATGTTTATTACCTGCTTATTAAAATGACAAAGGAAATAACATAATGCATAAAATATAACCAGATTATCTGCTAGTTTGGATTACCTTTACTAATGTTCTCTTTTAGAAGGACAGATAAATGGCAATTAACTTTTGTCAAGCCCTTTTGTATGAGTCTTTATTTATTATAAGAATTCCTGAAAACGACTTAAGAAATGGACATGGAACCAGAGACAACAAACAAAAATGAAATTCTTCTAGTCTCAGGTAACATTTCTTAGTGCAAGAAATAAAGTATTTTCTAAGCCTTATTCTGGGTACACATTTTGCTCTGAGCTTTATTTGCTTTTTGCAACAGCATTTAAGAGAAAACCAACTCACCATTTACAACCTAAACAATGGCTTTGGGGTATGATTAAGAAATGCACCTGGGCTCACTCAAACAACACGTTTGTTTAACCTGGTGACTTTCCTGTGTCTGGGGTCAGGCAGGAGCAATCTTGGTTGGGGGCAGGAAAGAAAAGCAAATACAACTGACTCACTGAGAACAAAATGGTTGCACTAACTACCCTTTGTAATTACAACTGTTTTAACAGTTTCTAGTAGGCAAGGCTATCATTTCAGTGACCCACTGTAATTTGGGATGAAACCCCAGGAAATTATGCCAACTTTGGAATAGGAGTTGCATTTCTGAGTTTACTCAGCATGATGAATCCACTAAAATGCTGACTGTCCTTTTTTTGGCAGAAACTTATGTCAAGGGGAAAATGAACATTAAAATGAATATAGCTAGAGAGACAAACTATCACAGCATTCACTTCCAGGAGCAGACCATAGTTTATTTTACTTTCTGGATCTTTTTCTTATGGAACATTTCAATCATATAGAAAAATGCAGAATAAAATAATGAACACCCCCCCAACATCATTTAGTTTTGATAATCACCAATACGTGGCCAATCTTATTTTATTGTGCCCTATCCACTCTGCTCTTCAAAATTATTAAAATATATATATATATATATATATATATATATATTCTTTTAGAGAGGAGGTCTTGCTCTGTTGCCCAGGCTGGAGTAAAGTGGTGCAGTCATAGCTCACTGTAACTCGAAATCCAGGGCTCAAGTGATTCTCCTGCCTAAACCTACCCCGGTGGCTAGGACTACAGGTGTGCAACACCATGCCTGGCTAATTTTTAATTTTTTTTTTTTTTTTATAGAGATAGAGTTTCACAATGTTGCTCAGGCTGGTCTCAAACTTCTGGGCTCAAGCGATCCTTCAGCTTCAGACTCCCAGAGTGCTGGGATTACTGGCATAAGCCAATGCACCAGCCTGCATTAAAGCAAATCCCAGACAACTGATGTTGTATTTCATAAAAGCTTCCACTGACAATATATGTATATATTTTCATAAAGATCACTACAGAAATCTCACTGAGCATGAGATGTCTAAACCAACTTTAACCACATCTTGTAAAACATTTTACACTAAAACCTATCTGCCTAGAAAACCAATTTGCTTGAATATAAGTGGGTAATTAAAATGACAAAATAAGTTTAAACACAACCCTCTATTAATTTATGGGAGGAAAAATAGCAACATTCTCAGATTGGGAAAATAGTGCATGTTACTTTATCCCTATGGTTCTAGTCTTTGTGGACATTCCAACCAATGAGAGACAAGATTAAAAGTAACATGGTTAGATTTGCCTGGATGGAGCTTAGAAGAGTAGGTAGAGGCTACTAAGGGGGCCAGGAGCTGCCTGGAATAAAACTTTTCCATTTTCCTTCACTACTGTACATCCAGAATAAAACAGAATGCCAACAGGCCAAAACTTAGGAGCTTCAAAAGGCACTCATCAAGCAGTCTAGCTATTTACAATAATTTATTACCAATCTTAAAGATCAAAAGGAACTCCATCAAGCATTTAGATTCAATTCCTCACTGCCTGATGACTAAGTTGTAGAGGAATGAAGGGAAGCCAAAATAATCTGAGGTGACTTTGATACAATGCCACAAAGGATATGAAGAGGAAGCTGGTAGAAGCTGCAAATGGCTAGGTTCCATTAAGAGTTCTAATAAAAGAATGGAATTTCCCTTAACTGCGAATTTAAAAATGTTAGAAGTGGGCGAAATCTAGACAAGCCAGGCAAAACCTGTGATTTGCCATTGCCTTTTTTTTGTTGTTGTTAAATGTTAACTTTAGCCACTGCTGCACTTATGTTCATTAAGTGGCTTCATCTAAAAAAAAAAAAAATGCAATGTTACCTTCAGAAATCTGGCCAATCTCATTCCTTTTGCTGTTGTATTACTTATCAGCCTGCTCCTTCTGTGTGCATTGTCAGACACTATTGGCTCTCTCAATCTCTTTCAAACAAATTGCTGCATTCTGCAATGTGATTGATTTAGCTTGAAAAATGTAACTTGGAATGAGATAATTTTTAGTATTACATATCACCATGGTCACATGAAGCATAAACATCTCTTTTACAAGTTTTTGGTGCTTAAGTCAATTGGTCACTATAGAAACACTAGAAGCTAGTGTTTCAAATTCTTTCAACTTCTATGAACTGGCACAATTTTTCCCTCCTGAATCCAGACATCTCTGTATTTTCAACCGAGGAAAGTAGTTTTCACACTACTTATTTTGGCTAGTTAAAAAATCCCTACCACATGTCTCCCTGTAAATTCATAGATAAAGATTTAAGTTTATATTAGCATTTCAACTGTGCACATTTTTTGTTTGCTTCTGAAATCACCTCGAATTAACAGATTTACTGGAATCTTACATGGTTTAGAAGTTTTGCGCAAGTCTCAGAAATCTTGTAATCTATTTCCCCATGAAGATGTGGTGTTAAGCATTTTCTTAAAAATGGCTACATATTTTTTCTTTTTAAAAGAGTCCTTATCTTTTACAAATATATTGTAAAATACTTACAAGTGAAAAGATGTCTAGGAATTCTTCAAATATGAGGGATGGAGAATGTAGGGTATAAATGAAACAAGACTGACTATGAATCTATGAAGCTGTGGGAGGGGTACATGGGGGTCGTTATGTTATTTGGTCATTTTCTGTGTAGCAAAGCTCTAGGCAGTAGATATTTCAGATATAATGCTAGGTACTAATTTTTATTAGGATTTTTATTTAGAAAAATAACTTTCTATCAGGAGCAATGAAGAATCAAGTTTTGCAGTCAGCATTTCAATTATCTTTACCAATCCGAAACCTAAGTTCCTCCAGTAGAGCGTTCAGAGAGAAAACACAAAAACTAACCAAACAAAATATACCCCAAAATGTATCTTTTCACTGTCTTTGAGATTTCAGTGCCAATATATAACTAGATTTCAATGTGAATAAAATATAATTATTATAGTTCAGAAATATAACATTTCTGTTTTCTTTAAAAGGGATAAAGAGCTAAAAAAATTAAATTGAAATATAAATGTAATTGGCAAGTGTATTTCATAATCACCGTATCTTGGTGAAAATTGTACTATACATTCGGAAAGACTTTAATACTTAATATGCTATTAACATGCTTCTCTTACCTTGTGATTATATGGACTGTAAGAATGAAATACCCGAGAAAGATCTTTTGTCCTTTGCTTTTTCTGTGAAAAGAAAAAACAAAAACAACATACAAACAATTCAGTTGACAGCAGATAAAAAATATATGTGTGTATATATCTCTATCTACATATATAAAGATATTGTTTATTTTTTTAGAGATTCTTCTTTTGTGGAGGCTGAGGAGACACAGGGATGCAATTAAAAACCAAAGTCACTTTACGGTTATGTGGGTCATTGTCACAGAACAACCAGGTGACCTCTTCCTAGAAGATTTCATAACTAAAACACTAATCATCATCAAAAACTGTATTTGAAAATACATAAAATAGGTAGATCTAAGACTAAAATGAAGAAAAAACTGAAAAAGAAAGAAATTAATACACAGGCACTTCTATTTTCATTGTAATACCAACTGCTGTTACTCAGAATTGGGCACAGACATTCATTCATTTAAACGATACGCCTCCTTCAGGCTTCCTGGTTACGGCTTGGGTCTGTCTGCTTGAGCTTGCAGCTGTGAGGATACCTTTATTGTGTCACTGCTATATAGCCTAGGTACCTTGCATGGTGTTTTACACACAGTAGGTACTCAATAAATATTGGCTAAGTTAACGAATAAAAGAATGTATGAGTTATACAGGCATATAACTCTTAATATCTGTAATGATGACACATAAGCCTCATAGATTAGTTATGAAGAGAAGGTTCTTTTGGCCAAGCATGGTGCCTCATGCTTGTAATCCTAGCACTCTGGGAGGCCGAAGCGGGCGGATTGCTTGAGGCCAGGAGTTCGAGATCAGCCTGGCCAACATGGAGAAACCCAGTCTCTACTAAAATTACCAAAAAAATTAGGCAGGTGTGGTGGTGGACGTCTGTAATCCAAATTACTCAGGAGGCTGAGGCAGGAGAATCACTTGAACTTGGGAGGCAGAGGTTGCAGTGAGCCAATAATGTATCACGGCACTCCAGCCCAGGTGACAGAGGGAGACTCCATCCCCCAGCCCCCAAAAAAAGAGAAGGCTCTTTTCACTTCTAATGACATGCTCTTCTTAAGCTGAACCCAGGCATTACATGAGTCTCCTCTCCATCCCCTGCTCCTGGGTGTGTCTGTGGCAAGCAAGAAGTAAGACGTTTTCTTACTACAGCCAATTAGTTAATATAAAAGTGGCTTTTTCCTCATCCCCTGTGATCCCTGCCCCATAACCACCATGAGCAATTTGTGTACGGGTCTGAATCTTCTATGCATACACACATGCGCGCACGCACACACACACACACAGATTACCACTGCTTTCAAAGAAAAGAGATTATTCTATGTACAGCTATCCCTTAGTACTCCCCGTAGATACCAAAATCCACTGATGCTCAAGCCCCTTATATCAAATAGTGCAGAATTTGCATGTAACCTATACACATCCTCTCGTAAGCTTTAAGTCATCTCTAGATTGCTTAGAATATCTCATACAATGTAAATACTATGTAAATAGTTGTTACACTGTATTTTATGTGTATTATTTTACATTGTGCTCTTATTATTGTTATTATTTAGAGACAGGATCTCACGCTGTGGCCCAGGCTGCAGTACAGCGGTACGATCATCGCTCACTGCAGCCTTGAGCTCCTGGGCTCAAGTGCTCCTTTTGCCTCAGCCTCTACCTGGGATCACAGGCGCGACACACCAAGCCTGGTTGTTCTTTTTAATTTTTTTAAATATTTTTGATGCCCTGTTTGTTGAATCCACAGATGTGGAACTTGCAGTTATGGAAGGAAGACTATACATTGTTCTGAAATTTACTTTTTCCACTACACAATTTGTCCTGGCAAAACTTCCTTGGTTGTACGTACAGATCAGCAATTCTCTAAAGGGAGTTTTTCAAAGTTTTTGACATCCAAAAACTTTACAAATGCAAACTTTTCTGTAATTCATTTCCGTTTTTTAATATAATCATAATCTTTGCACAAACATCTTTGCCAGCCTGAGTGTATTTAAAAATAATAAATTATGGAAATCCAGTTTCAGGATCAGACAATACACACATGTATTACCTTAACAGGTAAAGTCAAATTGCCTCCTCCCCACAAACATTGCACCAATTTGTCCCCCTCAGCAACAGTGAATGAGAGAAGGGATCTCAGCTTAAGTTGGTAATTCTCAAGAATTTCTCTCTTCCATTTAAAGGTTAGAATGTTTCTAAATTTACAGAGGCAATCAATGTTTTTAGAACAGATATTGAACATTTTCCTAGCTGGCAATAACAGAATTTATTTCTTGTCCATCATAGGTTAGCCCACAACCACATCTTGAAATTCTGTCACACAGGTGGTCTGTTGGTCCTTAACATTGCCCCTGTCTTGCTTCTGTTTCTACTCTGATGTTATTCCAACTGCCAGGAGACTGCTTCTGTCATTACTTGTGAATGAATCCTAGACTGCTATCCTGTGTTCTAGGGAAGTATCTTCTACCTCCTCTAGTGTCCTCAAGGACACAGCTATCATACCTCCCCAGTGCCGCAGACCCCTGCCTAGCTCTACATAATCTTCTGCATCTCCTTAGTTAAGCCGTTGGACCCGATATTAATAAGCACCTTGTAAATAAAATCATTTGTGCATACTCATAGTATGAGTTTCCTTGTAGATCAGTTTCCCTATTTCAGAGCTGTCTTTGAAGTCACAATTCCAGTGGCAGTCCTTCAAATCACCTGGCCTTGTTGCTACCATCTGACACCCACTGAAAAGTCATCTCTCCTGCAGCTCAGTCAAAATTCCTGCCCTCTCTCTCCACCTCTGAGCAGTGCTTCTGACCACCAAATTCTAAAGTAATTTAACACTCCTTTCCCCTGGAGAGCAAAAATATATCAGTAAGATGATTGGAAACAGTTCCTGTGGCTAATGAAATGTTAGTTCTGTGAGCCTTGGAATCTGCTTTGAACAGGTCATTTGCCCATCAAAATTTCATTAGCTTATAATTTTTTCTTTTCTTCGCATATGCCCACTTATTCGGTGAAACAGTTCTTGGCTTATACTTCAATCAGAAGAAAAATGATGGAGACTAACACTTCCTTTGTTAAGAGACTTGATATAAAACACTGGGGAAAATATTTTCAGAAAGGAAATTATGCTAGATAAAATAAAATAGGTAGCATATCAGTATTAAACTTAGGAGGTGCCCCAAGAACTGAGGCTTATCAGAAATGGCTGAGTGACCAGCTTGCATTGGCAGGTGGAAAAGAAATATTCAGAAGTTGTTTTGTGTGACCTAATGTAGGTTTTGATTTTACTTTGATGGCTAACACTTATACATGCTTTTTATCCTAAGTACCTCAATTTTGGGAAATAAATGGAGGATAACTAAATAACACTATGCATATTAGCCTCAAAGACCCAGTAAAGAAACAATGCCTTTTCTGACAACAAATTTATTATATACAAATACTGTGAAGTCTTGGCATGTTGAAGGTTATAGGCATCCACCCAGTTAACTGAAAACCACTGCTATTCTTCCTCTGAGATCAGTCACACAACAGTGGAGTATCTTCTGGAATCCAGAACAGGGGTTGGCAAACTATGGACCCGTAGCCAATCTGACCTGCTGCCTGTTTTTATTTTTTTAAAAAAGTTTTATTGAAATGCAGCCACAAATCCTAAAGTCCTTACTATATGGCCCTTTATAGAGAAAGTTAACCACCCCTGATCTAGAATCTCTATCCCTGACTATATCTGCTTCTGGAAGTCGTCCCTTAACTCCAAACCCCATGAATAACTAGCTACCCTGCAAAATTCCTGGCTCCTTCTATTTGCTCAATGGACAGTTCCAAGAGTCAATCGTAACCTATATACTGAAACACTGGGATGAATGTACCAAGCATAATAACAATTAGCTGTCTTGTTTTCAGGATATTTCCTCAGTGCTTCGATGTACAGGCAAAAAACACTCCAAGTGGCTTTCTAGAGCATGCTGAAATAGATATGGGGCTTTCAGAGCTGTCTGTATTCACACTGTAACTGCTGATGACAGAAGCTCTGAGAAGAAATCCTTTACTAAGTTCTAGCACTAAAGCCAAGTAAGTTTCATACACAAGTAACTAAAACACGGCCGTTATTACTAGTGAGCCGGTTTCTCCTATGTAGGCAATGTTAAGAGAACTACTCTACAAAACCTGTCGAGCCTTGCTATCAGCAGTTTTAACTGAAACGAAAAGCTGAGCCAAAAATGGAATAATTAGGTATTTTCCTATTGCATCATAGCGTATGCCTAAATTACCTCCCAGTTTTTAGCCTGTTAAAACAAACATCTCAGTCATGTAACCACCTGTTAGTTCTCCAAACGTTTAAAAAGTAAACATGTTAAGTTGCGTGATGGACTTGTAACAAGGGTGGCCAGAGTACTGTGAGTGTGGCAAACATTTTTCCCCAAATTGTACAAGGTACCTTGAAGTTACCTTCATCATTAATCCCAAGGTACAGACCACAGAGATGAGAGGATATTTAAAAGTAATTACATGCTGCGTCCTGCATTCTATGTGGGCTGCTGTGGGTTTAAAAAATGAGGCAGTATGCATGTTTGGTAAAACTTCTAGATTCCTGAGAAGCTGAACCTCTGTAATCTTCATCTTACAGGCACTTCATAAATTGCTTTCATATTCCACTCTCCAAGGACAGAAAACACTGATGACCTTTTTTTTTTCTTATACTCATGTTTAAACTCCTTTACAGACAAAACCAAACAAAACTAAAGACCCCAAGAGAGTATTTTTAACAGTTCAGGTTTCCACACAACGTAATCATTTCAATTTTTATCAAAGATACATAACAGAGCTCAGTTCTGAAAGAGGCTCCACATGTTATAACAGCTTGTATTCTGAATGTGAGGTTATACAACCAATCAAATTTTAGCAGTATCCACGAACTTAACCTCTTTTGGTTCCCCAAACCAATTCAATGCTTTCTGTATCCATTCTCTAGTTGTTGATTAACGTTTTCCCAAATAAAACGGTGTTATTATAAGGAAAAGCTATAATAAGACTATGGACTTCATTTCTACATACAGAGTCTTAAAAACGATAAAGCCTACAAGTTTTCAAAGGGTTTGATATGTTTAAGGTATATTACAATACAATTTAAATGTTCTGCAAGCCTTCATCATACTTTGTGGTAAGAAGCCAAAGGAGCAGGGTTGAGTTTCAGCATGCTGCATTTTTCCTGCTCCCTTTCTGGTAGAGAGCCTAGGTAGTTAGCCTGTCAACTGGCAGGTAGCAGAAAGGCAGGAGGAAAAGATAAGGAACTAAGGCAACTCACGAACTGGACAATCAGGTTCGGAATAGAGTCACACAGGAGTGCCTGAGGCAAAAAGGCAATGGTGGTCTAATGGGGACCAAGAGTTATGCCCGAAAAAAATTCCAAAAGAGACTGGAGTGCAATTCCAAGTAATACATGCTAGGACTCCAGGACTGGTGAGTTACTACATGACAGAAACAGACAGTAGAAGTTAGAAAACTACATCCTAAGGCAAAAGGGCTGAAAGAGCCAAGAGGTGCAAGATGAAAATAACAAGTGACTGAGGGTCAAGGGGTCCTTGGTGAAGAACTAGTCAGGAACTGGGAGAGTCACGCAGAGAACAAGGGCTTACTAAGATGCAATAAGAGACACTGAAGTCAGGGATAGGAAATGAAGAAGCCAGTAAACACTGAGTGTAGTGAAGGTGTTAACTACCAAGGATGTGGACTGACGCTAAGGCAGGTCTGATGTTTACCTTGGGAACTTCCTGCGGGGGTGGGTTCCAAATTAAGGGTGTGGGCAATGCTGGGCCCATTACATTCAGTCAGCAATGTGACAGCATTTGGTTGAAGAAGGAAAATGTTATTTCTGATGGGAGAGTTCAGTGTTTGATAAAAGCAGGCATAAAAGAACTGATTCCATAGATAGATTATGCTTTTATAGACTGTAAGGAAGAAGACTGAATATAGGTACATGGAGACAGAGAGAAAAGGGAGTACCTAGTTGGGCTGAAGAAATAGCTAAATGATTAGAACACATAATGCAAAAAATACAGTGACAAATGATCCAATTTGTGCTTCAGAAAGAGCTTCCTAATGGTGTTAAAGATAAAGCCCAAGTGGGACAAAGGCAAGTAGCTGAAGACCGTAGGAGAGGCTGTTGCAAAATCACTCAGAAAAAAAATAACACCTTAAATTAAGCTAGGGGCAAGGGGAGAAGGCGGGACAGATCTGATTCACAGCTGGGAAGCAGGAGGGACAGCTCTTGGTAACTGATTAGATAGGAGTACAGAGAGGGATGAGCAGAAGAGGACTCCCAGGCTACTGGCACAGATAACCAAACAGGAGAAGTACCCTTCATTGACAGAAGAATCTAGACTGAGACGGGTTTGGAGACTGGGGGAAAAAAAGATAATTCAGTTCTGAATATAGGGCATTTGAGGAGGCTGTAAGACATTTGGAGAGAAAATAAGAAGGAAGTTAGATATAAAGGACTTGGGAGTCATGAGCATATTGGCGTAATTTAAAGCAGGACAGGGATGGGATCACACAGGGAGAATGTAGAGCGATGGAGGCAAGAAGATAAGAAGATTGAGGTTAAAATCCCAGCGAACAATAGCTGTTTGGTCTTGGGCCAGGTATCTGCTCTGTACTTCCTATATAAAATGAAGACGCTAGATTTGGCCACTGCTTCTCAATCCTTGTTGCAGGTTAGAACTATTAGCGAATCTTTAAAATATACCAAAGCTTCAATCCTAATCCCCAGTGACTCTGACTTAATTGGTCTTCTGGGGCCTGGACAAAAGTGTATTATTTAAAAGCTCTTGGGTATTTCCAAAGTGTGGCCAAAGATGAGAAACACTAGTCAAGATGATCCCAAAGGTCTCTTCCAACTGTTAGCCTCTATGATTCTGGATCGGTTCCCCACTGTCTTTCAGCGACTGCCACTCTGTGCTCTGAATTCTATCAGTCATTTTAATCTCTGTATTATGCCTGCAGCTTTGCCTTATTTCTTGACCTCTTCCTTTCCATAAAAGAATGGACTCTCTATGTAAGAATTCCTCTGGGGCACAGTAAGGCTGTGGCTGCAGTACAACCTGCTACTGTATATTTAGTTCCCTAGCTGGTAAGTGCTTCTGAAAAATAAATGGAAAGCTAATTTAATACACTGGACTTTTTATTGTGTTATCAATGTGTAAAGCATCAGAAGCTTAATTAAAAGTACTTGAAAATATCAGCGCTCAATCACAATCTCACTTTTATATTATACATATTTTGATAGTGTCCCTAAGATGATAATACTCATTTAAGATCAATGAGAAGAAGGGGAAAAAAAGTCCCTGGGATTTAAACCATGAACCTCAAATTTTAGAAATCAATTATAACCTCAATGATGTAAAATACAGTTAGTGATAAAAAAAAAATCCCAAAATACAAAAGGAAACAGGCAAACTCTTCAAAATCTCATCTGCTTTTCCTTCATAAGGCACATATAATACTTCCTTATTCTTTTATGAGAAATTACTGTGAGGGTGGCAGGGAAAACAAAGCACAAGGAGGCTGTGGCTCTATGCCATATATTTTTTTTACCCCTTACTCTCTAGGTAGGTCTGCAAAATAACTAAGATGACCATAAATGCTTTTGACTGCTGTCTTGAATTTCTTTCTCTCCATCCATTTACAGCAGATTCAAGGAAAGTTATCAGGGTCTTCAGTTTCTCCCATATCCAAGTGGTGGGGGCATAGAGTAAGCATTTCTTAGAGGACACCAAAACAGTAGACTTCTCTAAGAGTGGAAGTTAGAAAATAGGTAAGTGAATTTGTTCACCCAACTGTAATGATATTCAAATAAAATAACCAAGCAAATGTGCAAATGTATAGCTGATTTTAAATCACAGTAGGTATCAGTGGGAAATACCTTTTTTTTTTCCTCAGCCTTACGGTTTCTAAAATAACCTTAGAGGAAGGAAGTTGCAACCATCAGCCTCTCATTTTCACAGGGGACAGGGAGTGGGGGTGGGAGAGGAGCAGGCACCATTTATCCTGGCAGGTATTTAACTAGGCAACAAATGCTGAAGAAAATGCAAATAGAGAATTCTGTGTTAATTCAGTGATGTGTGATAAAATGTAGGTTGCCATACCTTCTCCTATCAACCCCATTTTATTTTGTAAAGAGAACATTTCTTTGCAAGGAAAGGTCATTATTTGGTAACAAAGGCAAGGCTAGCACATGAGGAAAGCAAGAGACCTAACTAATTTATAGTAATAAGTGTTGCCAAAATGATTAGCCTTTACTAGCAGTTAGGCCAGAAACAGCCTTAAAACATAGGTCAAATCCCTGCAAAACAAAAAGACAAAGTCAAAGGGCAGTAAGTACACCACAATAGTTCATTCAAATGTCCTTTGTCTGACAACTTCTGGGTGCTCAAAAGTAGCCCACAAGAACATGAGTTGCTATAAATCTCAATTCAATATCACTAACCTTCACTCTGCCCTTCTAACTGACCACAATTGTTAACTGTATGTCTTATCTGGATTATTATAGTATTGTTTTCTTTCCTGGACTACCTGTGTCCAATCTTCACCCTCTAAATCAATGGTTGGCAAAATATGACCTGTGGGCCAAATACTACTGGCTGCCTTTTGTATAGTCTGTAATTTGTCTGTACATTTAAAAATGGCTGAAAAAAAAAAAAATAAAAAGCACAAGAATATTTGTGACACATAAAAATTGTATGAAATTCAAATTTATATACATAAAGTTTTATTGGAACACAGTCATGCTCATTCCTTTATTAACATTGTCCATGGTTGCTTTACTGCTCTCATGGCAGAGTTGAATGGTCGCAATAGAAAATGTACAGCCTATAAAGCTGAAAACATTTACTACGTGGCCCTTTTTTAGAGTTTGCTAACCCTTGCTCTAAACCATTGGTTTGCAACCCTGGCTGCAAATTGGAATCACCTGGGGCTTTAAATAATACTGAGGTGTGGGTCCCAGTGCCGGATATCCTAATTGATACAGGGTGCAGCCCAGGAGTCGGGTTTTAAAACTTTCTCCAGGTGATGTGAATGTGAAGCCAGAGTTTAGAACCTTTGTTTAATCCCCCTTTACTGAGGCCAGAGTAAGCTTTACAATGCATGGTCAACTAAGGCACTCTTCCGTTTAGGACTCCCTACTGCTCAGAGAATCAAATTTCAACTTCTGCATTCAAGCTTGTCCCACTTTTCCAGCTAACACCAAAGGCAATGTCTTGTTCCTTAGAGACCCTGCATTTTTCTGACTCCACATCTTGCTAATGCTACTCCCTCTGCCTGGAATGCCCCTGCCACCATCTCCATGTATTAAATTCTTCCAAAGGGCCCAATTCAAAGATCACTTCTTCCATGCAGGATCCTCCCAAACAGAAAGCACCCACCTATGTGCTTCCAGAGATCTCTTTACCACTTTCATCGTGAGTTAACTCCACCTCGAAGAAAGAAACTATGTGTCGGTCATCTGGATAGCATCCCTTCCTTCAGTAACACTTTATTCAAGTGCCTTGCATATGGGAGATGGCAAAAAAAAAAAAAAAAAAAAAAGGCCGTGTACCCCTTTAAGTTCACAACATTTCAGTTTTACCTTCATTGAAACTTCTAGTTCTTCAAACTATCCATTCAGGTCACCTTTTCCCTCCAGGTTCTAAATTCAGACACAACACTTCAAATCTATTTCTTGTCAGTAACCTGAGCTTCCACATTGCTTTGTCCTTCATTCCCCCTACAATCTCCCACTCCCACCTTATATAGTTAAATCACTCAATCCCTGAGCACTTGGCGACTTAGGCCACCTCAGCACTACTTGGTCATTCCTCTGTGAGTAGATATTCAATTGCTGTTTCTATTCCTCATAAGAGCCTCCCAACCAGTTTCTGTCTCCATTCTCATCCTTTATATCTAAAATCCATTCGCCGAGCTCTAAAACTTAGGTGATTAATTGAATGACATATTTACTGTGTGCCCATTGTGCAGGCATCATACTAGTGAGACAGAAAGAAAGCTGGATGAGGCCACTGGACTCAATAGAGCTTTCAAACCAGTGGGAAGAAATAATTACTATACTTAACCAAGCAAGCAGGCACACAATAAGTGCATAAATGTTTGT
Source organism: Mandrillus leucophaeus (assembly GCF_000951045.1). Classification (NCBI taxonomy): domain Eukaryota; kingdom Metazoa; phylum Chordata; class Mammalia; order Primates; family Cercopithecidae; genus Mandrillus; species Mandrillus leucophaeus. Next base: position 2,948,025 of record NW_012106030.1, on the reverse strand, counting down.
TGGATTAATTCCAAAAGTTCTGAATATTGACATTTGGTATTAACCGTGCTCACCAGATTACTAAGTCTAATGCAAATTTTTGTGCTGGATGGAATTATTACTTTTATAACTATAAATAGTACTTCAAGACAATAATTGTAAAAATTCCAGAATTTGAAACATGTTTCCCAGGGATTTTGCTTTGAGTCCATTTATATTCAAGGCATGAATTTCTTCTTACGATGTTTGCACTCTCATAAAGATTGCTCCTTTCTCCAATGACAAGTTCCACAAAGAACAGGGGAATGACAGCATTTAGTATCTTTTGTTGAGAGAAAAATATTAGGAAAGGAAAAAATCAACAGCTATATAGCATGGTTAACCCTTACCTTAAAAAAGTAAGTAAATAAACAATCAACTGCAGTCCAGAATGTAGCCAGACAACTGATTTGCTGTCCACATATACATATATTAGGCACTAGGTTTTTTTTGTATTTGTTTTTTTTTTATGAGACAGAGTCTTGCTCTGTCACCCAGGCTGGAGAGCAGTGGCACACTCTAGCTCACTGCAACCTCTGCCTCCCAGGTTCAAGCCATTCTCCTGTCTCAGCCTCCCAAGTAGCTGGGACTACAGATGCCTGCCACCACGCCCCCTTCTTTTTGTATTTTTAGTAGAGACAGGGTTTCACCATGTTGGTCAGGCTGGTCTTCAACTCCTGACCTCAGGTGATCCAACTGCCTCAGCCTCCCAAAGTGCTAGGATTACAGGTGTGAATCACCACGCTGGGCTGAAGACACTAGGTTTTATAACATACCCAAATAACTGAGACTACAAGAATAAATACTGTGTCCCCATCAATGTCCTCGCCCCTTTGAATATCCCGAATCTAAACTGTTTGATAAAGCAAAGCAAATAGGGCTTAATCCAAGTCTTGTTGAATTTTACTTTCCAATAATTTTAGTATTTCTGGATACATTCTTGATATAAATATTACCAATGCATGAAGAAATTTCAGTTATTTCTAAAATTTAAAATGTTCCTTTAACACATGACAAGATAACTATTCTCGCACTGCTATTTTAGAAAAATTAGCAGTTACAGTGCTAAAACTCTCAAAGTCTGTCCCATCCTCAAAACCCAGCAGATAGTGTGGGGCAACAAATTCACTGCTATCTATGTACTACACTGTTTTTAATTTCGTTTTCAAAGTTCAAATTAGGAAAGGTGACAACAAGTGGTTTTATTTATTTAATTTTTTTTACCATTTGCTTAATAATAATAATGCCTGATACCAATAAATTATTTTGGTAAAGACGGACAATATAATTAAACACAAAGTTAAAAAAGGAAGTTATGTTAGAGATGTAACTATGACAGAGTAACACTGTGCAACTGGATAAAATAAATGCAGTGTGAGTTTTGCTAATTAGTATCCTGGAGTTCTATGTATTTCTATATTGTCATTAAGTATTTCTCTTCCTTTTATTTATGGAGAGATGGTAACGTGCCTTTACTGAATCTAACATTCAGTGAGTCTGAGCCTGAGCCCAGTATTGTGAAAACAGAGTCTGGATCTGCGCAAACTCTATTAATGCTCAGAGCCTCATATCAGCTTCCAGATGCTAATCCACATCGCACCCAAGGGAAAAAGTGATGAGAAAAGAATGGAGAAAACGAAATTTCTCTGACTCACAGATAAGCTGCTATACAGTTCTAAAAACTGATCAAAGCCAATGCATCTCCCTCATGACCCCGAATAACCCCTGGTGTCACCCCATTTGAAGAGAAGCTCGAAAATTGTTCTCTGCCAGTTATTGCTGCGTCTCTAGATAAGCCCACAATTCGTTTTTATGATGATTCCTCGACTGGGACCTGGAAGGTCAGACATGACAATGTAGGTTTGATAACTCTCCTTTCTACATCTAATTTAGCACCTACTGTAAAAAATCATTTCTATCAGCAATGCAACCATCACTGATATCTCTCTCTGCCCCATCAAACCAGTAATAAGAGTCTAAAATTCATTTCAGGGGTGGCTGGGCTTTTTGACCTATCTTCTCCTCAAGTACTGTGTCAAAAATAAACTTATTTTTGTTCCATATATTAAACATACACATTTTCTTTTTTATCTTTGGCCTTTATGACAAAGGAGTCTTTATTTGATAACCACAAAGCAATTTAATATACAGCTCAATCTTCTCCATTCTCTCGTCTTTATGTCACTTCAGAAATCAGTCGATTCTTTTTTATGTTGTAGAGCAAAAGATACTACAGAGATAGCCAGTGGAGGAAAATTTCTGAAGTTGGCTCTTTGCCAAGCAACATTGTCAGCCATCAGCAGGAGGGGTACCGGTATCTGTGTGTGTAGGGGGAAGAGGGGGGTGGGGGTAAAGGCGGGCCAAGAGGCTAGGAAATTACAGAAGAGCAAAGCAAGAGAAAAATAAAGTAGCTGAGTTTCCCCCTGCACCCATTCTAACACCTAAAACAACTCCAGTTATATATAATTTGTGTTATATAATCACTCTTTCAGAAAACAACCCATGTTCACACAAGCAGGAAAAGGATGCCCAAACAGTGTAGGTTTCTGTATCAAATGACAGGCCCGGCCATTTTAAGTAACAAGCAACCAGGGAGAAAGTGATGCTTCAGGTCCACCATCACAGACCTCCTGAAGGTTAAAGTCCTACTATTCTTCATTCATCCTCTCCATACTTTCAGGGGCTTAGCCTAGGCCTTGCCACTCAGCCTTGGGATACTGCTCTCCCATCCCTGCCAACCTCATCTCCACCTTTCTCTCTTTTCCTTAACTCTTCAGGGAGACATAACGAAGAAGCAAGAGGTCCTAACCATCCACTTATTGCATATACTGTATGCTTTCTGTTTTCTCATTGGAAGGGGATCCTAAGGTGTTTTTTAAGAAAGTCAGTTGGTTTAACACACAACATGTTTAGAATGTAAAACACACAACATGCTTAGAATGTAAAATGACAGGAGTATCTTAGAAGAGCTCAATGAACTATCTGATTGTGATAATTTTAAAGGAGTTATGCTTAAAGTAAGTTTAATCAGTGTCAAAGTCCAAACATTCTTTTGACACAGATAGTGCTTTATATTTTCAAACTATAATAACTATATGTTAATAAGCATTTATTAATTTTAAAGATTTGAGTATCTCCTCTGTGTATTTTATTAGTAAATTAAACCCCATCTCTTTACCCATTGTCTGGATCTATCAGCTTCTTCTATCACTGACAGCCAAGACCATAAACATCTTCATTTTTACGTTTTAAATTCCTGGGCAATTTAGAAGTTCTTTATCATTCTATTTATTGTAGAGGAAGCTACATGTTCTTTTTGTTTCTTTTTCAGCTCTAGCATCTTTTTAGCTCTTTATTTTCATGTACACCTAAATAAGATTCTATTTTGGAGAGTTTGCCTATTTTTGTGTATGTTGTTTGTTTTAGCAACTCTGTTAATCTTAAACCCCCTAAAGCATTTGCTTATTTTTTCAGTTTTTTTCAAAATCAGTTATCCATGTATATGATCTAAGAACCAACCAGCTCCACATAGCTTCCCAGCTTCCCTTTCCCATTTCTGCTTCCTTAGAAGTAACTACCATTTCTGCTTCCTTAGAAGTAAATACCAAATTTTGGTATTTACCTCCATATTGCCAAGTAACATGTCATTTTTGCTAATGGTAATTTTTTACTACTAGATACTACCTCCTAACTTCCCTCTAGGGAAGATGAGCTTGCATTCCCTCCCCTGCCCACTCTATGTATATATTTCTTACCTCCACTTCCCATGATCATACACATGCCATTCAGATTTTACCCATGTCATATCTAATTATATTTTCTTGTCTGTATATTTTGTTTTCTCTGAAGAGTCATTTAAACAATATGCTTGATGGACAAGTGCAGTGACTTATGCCTGTAGTCTCAGCACTTTGGTAGGCCAAGGTGGGAGGATAGCTTGAGGACAGGAGTTTGAGACCAGCCTGGACAAGATAGTAAGACCCTGTCTCTACAAAAAAAAAAAAACAAAAAAACAAAAAAAAGCCAAGTGTGGTGGTGCACCTACAGTCCTACCCAGCTACTCAGGAGGCTAAGGTGGGAGGTGGGAGGATTACTTGAGACCGGAAGTTCAAGGCTGCAGTGAACCATGACCATGATCATGCCACTGCACTGCAGTCTGGAACACAGACAGGCCCTGTCTCAAAAAAAAGAAGCAGCTCAGTTAGTTATCTATGTCTTTATGACCAATTCAATCCAAGTTCTCTTCTACTTATCTAAATCACCTCTCAAGAAGTACATTCACAATAAGCATTCTATCCTTTTCATCTTCTTGAAGAAGTTTCCTCTGGACCTTTCTGGCACATTCTGGTTTAATCTGTCTATTCTCAAGCTCTGATACATGGCTGTCCCATTTACTACCATCCTGGAGATTTCGCTCACCTCTCATCTGTGCTGAGTCTGCTGTTTCCGTTATCCCACATATTTGTATCTTCTTTCTTAGCTTACTCTCTTGTGTTCATGATGTCCAAAATTCTCTAAAGGCTTCCTGAGAAAGGAGTATCCTGAAATCTGATGAATACTTTGGTGGGTACAAAATTCTAGGATGAAAAGCATTTCTCTTCAAAATAGGAAAGGAATCACTCATTTCTTCTCTGGGTGCTGTTGATAAGTTTGAAGTCAATTTGAAATTTGAGTCCTGGTCCTTTGAATGTGACCTGGCTTTTCTCTCTTGTCTTGGCATGGGTGTACATTTCATCCATAATGCTGGGTCCGTGGTGATCGCTTTCAGTCTGTTGATTCATGTCCTTCAGTCATTAGAAATGTCCTTGAATTATGTATTGCCAATTTCTTCCTTTCTTTGTTTACTCTGTTTTGGAATTACTATTATTTGAATGTTGGACTCTTCCCGGATTGGTTCTTTGATTTTTCTATATTTTTCCTACTATTTTTCATCTTGTTTTTTTTTTTTTGGTTCTACTTTCTCTACTCTAAAGTAGAGATTTTCTCTACTTTAACTTTCTAATTCTATTGAATGTTTACCTTTGCTACCATGTTTTTAATTTCTAAGAATTCTTTTTTGCTCTCCCAATCACTTTTTTGAAGATGTCTCAATGTTATTTCATGAATAAAACATCTTCTCTCATTTATGTGAGAATATCAGTAACTTTTTTTAAGTTTTCTTCTTCCTGCCCAGTCCTATTTCTTTCTTATTTTTTATTTTCTCTATCACTCCATTCCTATCTGTTTGCTTTGGTCCTGTTCTTTGTGTTAGTTAGGGCTTTCCTCGGGTATTTGGTAATCCTTGATTGCTACTTATGTTTAAGAGTAAGAGGCTTAAAAAGTTGACTGATCATCCTCAGCAAATTAAAACAGGAACAGAAAACCAAACACCGGATGTTCTCACTCATAAGTCAGAGCTGAACAATGAGAATACATGGACATAGGGAGAGGACCATCACACACCAGGGCCTGTCAGGGTGAGTGGGGAGCAAAAGGAGGGAGAGCATTAGGACAAATAGCTAATGCATGTGGGGCTTAAAACCTAGATGATGGGTTGATAGGTGCAGCAAACCACCATGGCACATGTGTACCTATATAACAAACATGCACGTTCTGCACATGTATCCTGGAACTTAAAGTAAAATAAAATTAAAAAAAAAAAAAAGAATCATTTAATCTAAACCCCATCCCCCCAACCCAGAAAATAAAAGCTGATTGAAAGTTCTGAGCCTGTAGCTGCGTTTGTCAATTATGAGTCTCAATACAGGATGATCTGGCTGAACTGTTTAATTATGGAACCTCTGATGTCAACATCTCTAAGTATTGAACTGAACAGGTTTCCCAAAGAAACTCTTCTAAACTGTTGCCAACAAGGAAAGGTGTGCAAGATTGCCAGTATTCTAGCTGCTAAATGAACAAAGCGGGCATTCGATATCCATATAGGCACTGAATTCCCCTTGCCCTCAACTGTACTGCAGGTTCTTCGGTCCAGAGACTTTTCATTTTCCCCTCAAAGAATGAGCCTGCAGTCTTCTGTTGGTGTGAATGAGGAGATGCTACTTGTAAGCCTGAGCTGGGGAGGGAATGGGGCAACCCAGCTGCTGCTTCTTAAGTAGTTTTAAACAATCCTTATTTTAGAGCCCTCATTTCCTACTTTATTCTCCCTTTCAAAAGTGCCAGCCAATTCCTTGACCGTTTGAGGATTCTCTGGTATATATGAAGTTGGTTCATAGCTTGGGTTTTGGTTTTTCCCCACTGCTAGGCTGGCACTTAGGTTTCTTCAGGTTGGTGAGGTGAGCTGCCAATTTCCAGCTACTCCCCAGCTGTCACAATTTTGTAGTGGGGTTTCCCCTCCTAGCCTGTCCTCTTTATATTTATGGGTTACTAATTCCTGTCCTAAAAAGCTCTATGATGTACTTTGGCAGGATTTGAGAGACAATGAAACTAGACCTGTCTTAATCTTTCCTTCTAAATCTGAAATCAGACTTACTCTTGGAAGAATTGTTAGTACACTCATGGCCTGTAGTCACAGCACTTCGGGAGGCAGAGGCAGGAAGACCGCTTGAGCCTGGGAGTTTAAGACCAGCTGGAGCAACAGCGTAAGACCCTGTCTCTACAACAAATTAGCGAGGCATTGTGGTGCTCGCCTGGAGTCCCAACTACTTAGGAGGCTGAGACAAGAGGGTCGCATGACCCAGGAGGGTGAGGCTGCAGTGAGCCACTATCGCAACACTGCGTTCCAACATGGGTGACAGAGTGAGACTCTGTCTCAGGAAAAAAAAAAAAAAATTGTTAGTGTACTTAAAAATATATTCTTAGTTCACACATACACATATGACATTCATGAATTTCTCTTTTGAAATAATTGATATATAGAACAAGGTAAATAATAATCTAATATTAGCATTCCCTGAATAAATAAAAAGTGAAAAAGTTTGAGATAAGGCTAGAAATTCTGTTTTATGTATACTTTAATATATATACGAGTGGCATTCCTTTCTTCCAGAGGCTGTAGAAAAATATATAACTCCGTAATCCATAAATCAGTCTCTATCAGCAAAGGGAATTATGAAAGTAGAATGTTACAACTCAGGTTTTGTTTTACTAAGCACAATGGATTTTGTATTTTATGAAAACCGTGTTCAAAGACAGAAGAAACTGTACGCTAGGTATGGAAAGCAATCAGATGTGCTGAAGTTGTGCTTACCCTTTTGGCCCAGTTGGCTCTTAAATACAGGCTTCACTTATAGCCTTGATATGCACACTGTCTACTGTAGGAATGCCATGGAGATGAAATGTCAATAAAATGCTTGGGACAGTGTCTGCATATAGTAATCACTCAATAAATGTTAATTCCTATTATCAATATACAAGGTTCTTAACTAGTTTTCCGATGAACATGACTGTGGTGTTCAATAATATCACTTGTATTCATTATCTTATGAGCTGAAAGGTAACGGATGTTTATTTACTTATAGCTGCAAAGATATCACCCTTGTAAAAACTTTCTTCATTAATGACTAGATGATGTCTCTCCATAAATTCAAAGAATGATGATAACCCTCACACTGGCATGCTATATAGCAATAAAAAACAAGAATAAGCTACTCTCTTCTCACCATGACCTCAGCTCATATGTCACTTCCTGTTTTAATTGGTTGTAGCTATGCATTCGCAATATTTCAGAGGCAAACAAGAATCCAATATCCTCAAATCTCACTATATAGGAATTAATATTTATGGCTTACCTTGCTCTATAGACCTTATCCTGGCTTATAAAGCTTGCCATGATCTTGACCACCTGGCCTACTTCATTTCCTACAAGTCTTCTCACCTATGACGCTTCAAGCTGTAGGGCCTTCCTTTTTGTTTCTCCAAGCTCATTTTCTTTTGAAGGTGTTTGTGTGAGCGGTTTCCTCGGCCTCAACTCCTCTTTCCTAGTATCTTCACAAGGCTACTCCTTACTCACATTTAACTTAGATGTCACCTCCTCAGAGAGGCCTTTGCTGGCCAAACCAAAGGATCTACACAGTCACATATTTATTATGTATGTCTATTTTAATTTGCTATTTGCACTTTTGTTTTTTTCTAGAGATAGGGTCTTGTTCTGTTGCCCAGGCTAGAATGTGGTGGCAGGATCACAGCTTACTGCAGCCTCTGCCTCCTAGGCTCCAGTGATCCTCCTGCCTCAGCCTCCTGAGTAGCTGGGACTACAGGTGCGCACCACCACACCTGGCTAATTTTTTTATTTTTTGTAGAGACAGGGATCTCACTATGTTGCCCAGGCTGGTCTCAAACTTCTGGGCTCAAGAGATCCTCCCACCACAGCCCCCAAAGTGCTGGGATTGTGGACATCAGCCACCATACCTGGCCTATCTGCAAATTTTTTAAGGCATTGGAATTTAAGAACATTCATCTCACCATCAACTGACGTTGAAAAGAATGTCAATTAATCTTTTTTGTTTTATTGCTTCAAAAGTCAAGGGAAGTAAATGCTATGATTTTAATTTTCATAAGCATAATATACTGTAAATTTGCATAATGCACGACCCGGTATCCATAGATAATGGGGGAGAATCATTTAACATTGTCTATATCATACTAATTTTATTTTATTTATTTTTTGAGATGGAGTCTTGCTCTGTTGCCTAGACTAGAGTGCAGTGGCATGATCTCGGTTCAGTGCAACCTCTGCCTCCCAGTTTCAAGCGATTCTTCCGCCTCAGACTCTTGAGTAGCTGGGATTACAGGCACCTGTCATAACGCCTGGCTAATTTTTGTATTTTCAGTAGAGATGGGGTTTCACTGTGTTGGCCAGGCTGGTCTCGAACTCCTGACCTCAAGTGATCCACCCGCCTCAGCCTCCCAAAGTGCTGGGATTACAGGCGTGAGTCACCATGCCTGGCCTATCATATAAATTTTAAAGACTTGTAGAAAAACAGTGTCAATTCCAAAACAAAAATAGTGTTGTGAAGCCAAGTATTAATTAATGAAAGCAACAGGAAATAATAAGGACATTTCCTAACTTTTGAACTAGCTATGCTCCATAACTTTGTTCTTTATTTGGCTGGTTGAATTAAGACTGCATCTTTTCCCATTATAAATAAATACAGTTTGGTAGAACCTCCACTCCCAAAAAACCCAAAATGACAACCGAAAACCAATTATTTAACTACATATCTGTAGATTATGGTTGGTTTTCAATTATACTTAACTACTATTTATGAACTCTTTCTATGGGGAAATGAAGTCTTCTCCAGTTTCAGGTTAATTGAACTAATTGTGCAGTGGTCTCTTACCTTTCTTTCCCAGACCTCTGTTGACCCAGGTCCTGGAAACACTATCTTTGTTTTTGAACCTGTTTTTCTCTGATAGGTTTATATAAAGTGTAGTCACTAGCCAGATGTTCAACTATGTTGTTTCCATTGATAGGGACAAGGGACAGAGAAATTCTAGGCAGAAAAATGTGGGTCCCTGGCATAATCCCACCCTCAAGCCGAAAAGCCTGAAACCATGGCCCCAAGTGAGAACTTATATCCCTGTTTTCCCGCCCGAAAATTGCCTTTTCCTAAACAACCCATGGCCCTGTCCCGCCCCATCCTGTACCTATAAAAACCCCAGATTCAGCCAGTAGACAGGACTACGGTTGGACTTTAGAGAGAAGCAGCTTCATTTCAGAGCCACAGCTTGATGGCGTAACTTCGGAGAAGAATCTGGCTGGAGATTTTTGGACAAATTTGTTTCTTTTTTCTAGGAAATGTGTGTGTGTGCGCGCATGCATGCATGTATATCTGTATATTAAATATACATTTATATAAACACACATATATGAAATTATTCTCAAAAAATGTTAAGAACCATTGACCAAGAGTTACGGTTAAAGTGCTCCCCCCAGGAGCCTTTGAGAAACTAGTCATTTGGTGTCCATGAAAGCCAATATTTTTTAAATATCTGATGTTTTTGGAGGATCAACTGAGGACTATAGGAAGGGAGTAGAAGATAATCACATCAGCAGTGATGTCCTAGCTTGTACACCCCACTCGGCAAATAAAAAGACCTGAAGTTGGCCAGGAGCAGTGGCTTATGTCTGTAATCCCAGCACTTCAGGAAGCTGAGGCAGGAGGATCGTTTGAGCCCAAGTTCGAGGTTGCAGGGAGCTGTGTTTGTGCCACTGCACCCCAGCCTGGGAGACAGAACTAGATGCCATCTCCACAAAAACAAAGACTTGAAGTTAACTAGGCGCCCGCTCCTTAGAAGGCTGTTACAAGGAGCACAGATGTTTCTCAAAGAATTAGTTACAACCGATATAGAGTCCTCCTTTAGAGCAGCTGTGATTTTAAAGTTTTTTCCATCTTACTCTATTTCCAATGACGTCTGGCATCCCTGCCTCGGTCTTTGGATAGAGTATGGGGCAAAAAGCTTGCTCACAATTTCAGGCAGTTTATGCATTGTTGTCTTAGGCCTGGATGCCGAAAGAAAAGAGTTCACTAAACTAATGGAAGGGTGGATACATATGGTGAAGTTAAGGAACTTCATACTAATTAATAAACAAGAGAGTTATTGCGCTATAGAGGTTTGGGCTGCCATTCTAACCAATGCTTGATACACAAATGTTCCCAGAAAAATATTTTAGGACAATGACATTTAGATCTAGTGAGACAGATAAGAATTAAAAATGAGAGACTATGATATTTTCTAACCTTTGTAAATTTCCTCAAAGTTTTCATTCTGTTTTTCTCCTGTCTTCTACAGAGAATAGCAAAAAAAAGTCAAAGTGAAAAAGCAGTCTGGGCAAAGCAACAAGGAGCTTGGGCCCTAAATCATACTTAAAGCTGGTCCTGGGCAGTCGGGGGGAACATGGCAGGTGGATAGAGTTTAAAAAAGAAAAGGTCTCTGGGGACTGTTAGGAAGGTAAAGGGGCTACTGGGAGCAAGCAGAGAGAAGACTCAGTGCCAGACTCTGACCCTAAACATCTACAGATGCCCCTTTTAACAGCCAGGACATCAGTGTTTGCCTATGGCTCCCTCTAGTTCAACCACCTAGGTGCTGGCACGGATCAGGCATTTGGTAAGTCATTTTATCTCCTCAAACCTCTGTGAACATGGAATTTGTCTTTAAGCTGCAGCACCAGTTAAAAGAATTTTGTCTTTAAATGAGTAAAATTTTGGCTCTAAAATCCTATAGATTTAAAATAGAAATTGAGGAGTCTATATTTTAATTAAGTTTCTCAGAACTTTATTTTAGGCACTAATTTTCTTTCCTCCTTGCCACTATAATTTATTATGATAGAATATTTAAGAAGCAGAGTATGGAGGCAGAATTCTTGGTTTTGAATCCTAAGTCCACCATTAGTTGTGTGACTTTCAGCAAGTTATACGCTTTGTACCTCAGCTTCCTCTCATGTAAAGTGGGGATAAAAGCAATCATTACCCATAGGGTTGGTGTGAAGATTAAATGAAACAACATACATAGAACACCAAAACAGTGCATGGCGGCAAGCACTACACAAGGTCTATGTAAGTTACCAGTATTTTCCAGTTTATAAGTCATAGAGATTCTTCCTTTAAATTCTTTTGCCTTTCTGACTAGCCTCATAGTCTCATCAAGGCACAGGCTCTCAGACTTCATAACAACACTGTTTCATTACCCTCTTAATTCCTGCCTGCAGCCTTTCTCCACTCTGATGCAATTAGCATATTTTTACTAATTTCATCTTTCTACAGCACTACTTAGATTGCGTCACTCCTTGCCTACTGAGTACAGATGTTATACTTCTGATGGCTCAGCGTACTATCTAGGAAAATTCCCAAGGGACAAAGCAGTTGTAGATCCAGGGGGATAGGGGGATTATGCAGTTAAATTCTCTTGACAGGGCCCAAAGCACCTGGTAAAAAGTCTTTCTCATTGTTCACTAGAAACCCTGGATTTTAGAACTATACTGCGATCACTTTCTAAAAACATCTCATACCTCACTCCCAATATCTTTCATGTAGTGAAAAGCTCAGCTTAAAAGTTACTTTTTTGCTAACAGTGACCTTGATCATCCCACTCACAAGCCCCCAAGTTTTAACAGCCCTTTGTATCACTCTTACAGCAGTGGAAACACAAGGTCCTGTGGTACTGTCAGCACCACATTTCCTCTTCCTTTCTGGATTACATGCCACTTGTGTAAGGAGCACCCAGGGGTCATCTTGAGATGTAGTGTCCCACCCAGCACTGTTCCTTGCATGTAGTAGAAGCTTACTCAATACTAGGCAAATTAACAATTTTTATTCTAACTACAGTTTTGACTATAATTTCTAAAAGAAATGCAGTTGTGATGGCCAAAGTGATCAAGAGACTTACATGACTCCCGAAAGCCATGTTTTGGGTGATTACAGGAAAAAAGATTGCTGTAGTTACTACACACTAGTGAGATGCGCCAGCAGACAGCCTTCTTCCAATCTTCCCCTGGATAACTCTGGCTGTTAATGTAAGATAAAATCAAATTAAACTCTTTCACAGTAGTCTTTAGGTTTGTTAATGGGATAGAATTTCAGGTACCTGGCAAATTATCAGTGTGAACAACCTTTTCAACCCTTAGAGAAGACACTGACTTTCAGTTTAATAGCATTTGACTAGTTCTGGGTTAACCTAGACAGAAGAATGAAGAAGGCTGCTCCCTGGGGATTGTGGGGCTCCGAGGGCTCTCTGCCAAGCCTTAATGTCAAGTTAGTTGGAAAGGAATCCATCAACTACTGCATCATATAACTTTGTAACGGCCCCAGGGGTATCAATCATATATTTTTGTGCTTGATTCCAAAACCAACTGGAATTTACAGGGGAAATTTTTCTTCCACCTCTTTGTATTTGTTTATCCTAAAATAACAAGTTCAAAGCACCCAGAAAATAGTTAGAGGGAATACTTTGTGATTTCACTGATAATAAACATTGAGAGGAGTGGCAGTAAAGGAACATAAGGTACATGGAAAATATTTTTTACTCCAAGAGTATGCCTTTGACACTAAGTCATACCCAGGTAGATTTGGTGAGTCAGTATTATAGTACTTCAGGGAAAATTCACTTATTACCTATGAATTCCCCCTAAAAACTAAAAATTCATCAACTGAATGTACCTAGCTTCTCTTAACCCACATAGGTTTTGATCTGCACAGTTTCTGAGGATGAAAGATTTACGTGTATTATCTGCCAAGTAAATAAACAGGCACTTCAATGAAATAAATTTCTGCCTTTCCAACTTTAGTTGCTCCTCTGTCACTGTATATCCAATTAAAAATATTTTATTTTAAAAATATAGTCTAAGGATTAAAAACTGTTAGAAATCATCCAAAGATTTAGAGTAGATTAAAATTAATCTATTAGAAGTGAAAAATCTTTTGGACTACATAAGGTGACAGTTCAAGTCATCGTAAAATTGCAAATGTGAACTAAACCACTGAGAATTTTGAGTTTTCAAGGCCTCCCTTTCCTTTCTTCTACAATCCTATTCAATACTTGGGATTAAAAGTTCTTACCCAAAAACAGATAACTATGTAGTGAAGAAACCAGACAAACCAGCTAACACCTGAACCAAGTGATCAAATTTAACGTCATCAATAAAGGGCAAAAGCACATCATATACCTTCTCAGATCTTCTGAGAAGGATACGACATTATTTTCATTTAGCTTAAGAGGACAAAGCATATAACCTGAATCTAATCATGAGGAAAACTCAAACTCAAATTGACGGACATTCCATTAAATAACTGGCCAGTATTCTTAAAAATGTCAATATCATGAAAGATAAAAAAGGCTTAGGAACTGTAAAGATTCAAAGAGACTACAGAAATATAACAACTAAATGCAAGTCATGATCCTAGACTGACTCCTCTATTGGAAAAACAATTGCTATACATATTGTCGGGTTCTTGACACAATTAGAATATAAACTGTAGATTAAAGCACTGTGTCTGTGTGAAATTTCCTGATTTAGATAACAGTACTGTGATCATATAAGAAACTCATTCTTAGGAAATATACACTAAATATTAAGGGGGTAAAGGGACATGATGTCTGTAACCCATTCTGAAATTGTTTAGGAGCAAAATATCTATGACTACATCTGTATCTGTTGTCTTTCTCTTCAGAGAAAGCAAAAGCCAATGCAGCAAATGTTAAAATCTGATCATCTCACTAAGGTGTATACAGGTTGAGCATCCCTAATTCAAAAATCCAAAATGCTCCAAAATCTGAAACTTCGGAACACCAACATGACTCCATAGAATTCCACATTTGACCTCATGTGAGGAGCTGCAGTTAAATAATGCATTCAAACCTTTGTTTCTTGCACAAAAGTATTAAAAACATTGCATAAAATTAATGCTAGGCTATGTGTATAAGGTATATATAAAACATAAATGAGACCAGGCATGGTGGCTCACACCTCTAATCCTAGCATTTTGGGAGGCTGAAGCAAGTGGATCACTTGAGCCCAGGAGTTTGCGACCACCTCAGGCAACATGGCAAGATCCTGTCTCTACAAAAAATTAGCCAGGTGTGGTGGTGCATGCCTGTAGTCCCAGCTACTTGGGAGGCTGAGGCGGGAGGATTGTATGAGCCCAGGAGGTCGAGGTTGCAGTGAGCCATGACTGTGCCACTGAACTCCAGCTTGGGCAACAGAGTGAGACCCTGTCTCAAAAAAAAAAAAAAAAAAAAAACATAAATGAATTTCACGTTTTGACTTAGTTCTCATCCCCAAGATATCACATTATATATATGCAATTATTCCAAGATCTGAGAAAAATCAGAAATCTGGAAAACTTCTGGTCTCAAGCATTTTAGATAAAGGATACTCAACTTGTACTGGAGGTCTTTGTATTATTCTTACAACTGTTCTATAAAAGACAAAATCATTTTTAAGAAGTTTAAAATTTTTCTAAGGCCTATAAACTCACTGTCATAATAGGAAAACAACTTTAAAAACTGACACTTGTTTGGTCAAAATGTTCTAAAATTACTTTGAATTTATGGGATGAGTACTTATTTTACTGTTTGTAAGAGCAAGAAACAATAAGAAAGAATGAAGTCTATGTCTCAAGCTTTTTACTTAATAGTCATGTAACCTAAGACAAATGAACTTAACTTCTCTGAGCAGAGCTAACTAACTCATGCGCAAAGTAAAAGTCATAAAAGACACCTAAAAGGACTGTTGAAAGAATAACAGGAGACAAAGTACATGAAAAGCACAGACTATGTTTGTTTGTTTCTGGCACATATTAACATCCAAACAATGGAAGGTTTCTTCCCCTGCCCTTCTAACTTCTTATTTTATCCACACTTCTCTGAAGGCATGTCATTAAGAGTAGCAAAATAAAGCACCAGGACATTCATCTTAGATTACAAGATCCCAGATGGAACATAA
Organism: Mandrillus leucophaeus; assembly: GCF_000951045.1. Lineage (NCBI taxonomy): Eukaryota > Metazoa > Chordata > Mammalia > Primates > Cercopithecidae > Mandrillus > Mandrillus leucophaeus. The sequence continues at coordinate 2,932,628 of NW_012106030.1, read as the reverse complement.
GTACATTTTTGTCCATTTTGTTATTTGCTCATATTTGATTATATTGTCCTTAATTATGAAATAAATGTGGTTGCAAGGGGCAAGAGTTTTAAAAGAGTTTCATGTTAGATTACCAAATCTATTCCATTGACCTGAATACACAGTTAACATTATACTCTTATACTTGGTTCTACATGTATAAGTCCTTTGGAACGTTATAAATATATGGAGTTATTAATGAACCACACTCCTCACAGAACAAAAATAAGGCTAAAAAATAAGGTATATTGGCTGGGCACGGTGGCTCACGCCTGTAATCCCAGCACGTTGGGAGGCTGAGGTGGGTAGATCACCTGAGGTCAAGAGTTTGAGACCAGCCTGGCCAACATGGCAAAACCCCATCTCTACTAAAAAAAAAAAAAATACAAAAATTAGCCAGGCATGGTGGTGAGCACCTGTAGTCCCAGCTACTTGGGAGGCTGAGGCAGGAGAATCACTTGAACCTAGGAGGTGGACGTTGCAGTGAGACGAGATCGCACCACTGCACTCTTGTTTGGGCGACACAGTGAGACTCCGTCTCAAAAAAAAGATATATCATTATAAGGTTCTTTAGAAGTTATTCCAAGAGTCTACTCACTTGGAAAGTTGTTATTAAGGTAATAAAAATGAATTCAAATTGAATATTACAATTTTAATAAATCAAGTTCATATAAAAGGCATAAAAGAATTATTATATAGATCCTTGCAGTTTTTCTGAAACTTGTATAAAACAAGGTATGTAATCACCACTGGAGAAAAAGTTAGACTGAAATATAATAAAGATGACTTTTCAAAGGATAAAATTTATATTCTCCTTATTTAATATAAATTCATTCAGTCTTTCTCAACTCTAATACCTACCACCATTCAGCATGTGAGAGAAAACTTATAACCACATATCTTCTTCCTCTTTTGGTAATTACAAATTCATAAAAGAAGCAGGATAAAAATGAATGCCAAAAGGAAAGCAAAAAATTAAACAATCATAAGAAACAGGTTGAGTTTATTTCTTTGACAGGCCTTTTTTTTTTTTTTAATGATTTTCTATCACTACAAAGCACAAATTAAAATTGCTATCAGTGAAGTCAAGGCTCTTCAAAGCATATATGATTCTTCATTATTCTAAAAGTTGGGTTATTTTAGAAAACTTGAAATGCTAAGATTCCCAAGACCAATTATACATTCCCAAGTACAGCCATTCCTGACTTTTTCTAGAAATGGCTTATAATTAACAGAAGAGTCATATGAAAGAGCTTTTAGTAACGGTAACAATCTGTGGGTTTTCTTCTTACCTTTACCATCTTAGGTAAAAACCAATCCCACAAAAACATGACTCCATCCCGAAGTTAGTCTACACTTGTACCATACACATCTGGTCCTGTTGGTCTGACTACACAAAGTTGATTTACATGGTAACGGAATTTAGTTCATCATTGTCACATTGGGGCTAAACAAAAAGTTGGGCTAGTGCTCTGTGACAAGTAGGCAAGAGGTGAGGTTCAGAGGGTAGAAAATTAGGGGAACAGTGATAGTACAGAGGGAAAAGGTTGGGATCCTGAAAGGATGATTCTGATTGAGAGGAATCAGGATCACAAGATTAAAAAAGATATTACCTGTGGCAGTAAAAACTAATAGAGTTCTTACGGGTGACATCCCTGCTGTGGTATCTCCCTGGTCCCCTTGTGCAGGTCCCTGGGAGGAGAAGTACTGCATCAGCCCACACCCATGCACACTGTTTACGCTGCTGGAGAGCATTTCCATCTTACAAACAGTCTTTTCTTTCATGAGATCTTGACAATGTCTGCTTCCATTTACTCCAGATTAGCCATGTTTGTTAGATTCTCTATTATAGGTTCAAGATGGTAGACAACGCAACAGTATCATTGGCAAACTTCCCTCTATACAGCTGAGGCTTAACAACAATTTTTGTTATTTTCACATGTTTCAAAGTTCCAAATGTTATCACCCTCTTTCCCTTTAGTTTTGTTAGTGTGAGAATAGATATAAGGGAAGTGCTCAATTTAAGAAGGATTCAAAGGAAAAAAAAAAGAATGATCCAATCAGGGCTCCAGCTTCTTCAAATGTTCCCAAATCGAGAGTTTTTACATGGTTCACACACACACACACACACACACACACACACACACACACACACTCAATAAGCTTATCTTATGGTGCTCAGAACAACAAAAACAAAAAGAAAGATAAAGAGGCCACAAGAAAAAAGCCAATCCTGTAACTGGCGAGTAGAAGTAGCTTGAGAAAAGATAAAATCAAGTGGGGGAAAAGATAGGGAGTAGACAAGGAAAGAAGGCTGGAGGGGTTGGTGTTTATACTTCAGAGTAGAAGAGGTCGGGCCTGGTCCAGGGAGTAATCTCATGACCATTAGAAAAGATAATGTCATCAGCACCAGCTGAAGCAAAAGGCAAAATCAATTTATATTGCCTTAAATTTTAAGCAATGTTCAAGGGTCCTTGCAAAATGTTCTTGCCTACCAATATTTGATCTGTTAAGTCTACAGTCAAGGAAAACCCAATTAGTGAACGTCTGTGGCATGAGTTAATGTTTTCCATAGAACACAGAATAATTTGCTGACATGCAACTAAGTCTGGGACTTGGGATTATTTAGTTCAAAAGAAGAAGGCATATCTAAAGTCTCAGGAATAAGTCGCAGAGATTCTTTAAATCCACTTACTAGTTTTCAAATCTATCTCTTGCAGTATCTTCTCAATGGGCTTTCTGATTCCTTTGTTCCCCTGCCACCTAGACAGAGCTTTCCAAAACAAACACAAGATCACTACTATTCAGTAGCTCCCTACTGCCCACAGGGTAGTTTAAAGCTATTTAACATGGCTTATATGGCCATCTTAATCTAAGCCTTGCCTATAGTACCTGACTCATTTATTGACACTAACCTATTCCTGCATATTGCTCTCCACTCCATCAAAAACAAACAAATAAAAATAATACATGTTACTGCCCCAATGGGAATGAATTTTATTTTCATTAATGTTCCCTGTTTTGTCTGTGCCCAGGTTCCATCCCATGCTGCTCCCTGTAACAGCCATTCTTCCTCTCTCATACAGGTACCCCCCACTTCTCACAGCTGATGGCATCTCAACTTTCAGAATTCAATTTTACAGCATTTGTCAATCCAACACATACTGAGTTCCTGCTCTACGCCAGGTATTGTGCTAGGTGCACACGATAGAAAGATTAGCCCCCACATTTCTCATAACCAGTTATACATCATGATAAGTGACAGGGTATAAATAAGCACCGAAATTTATGGGAACATGGAAGAGGCAGGGAGGAGAACAGGGTGATCATGCCAGCCAGGGATGATCAGGGAAGGCTGAAGAGAGGCTAAGTGCAGATGATCCAGCTTCTCCTCCCCACCCGGTACCCTGCTGTGTGAGAGGACAAGGAAGGAATTTGAGGAAGGGGAGATGAATATAAAAGTATGTTGGGAACTACAAGCAGTAAGATGAGGAAGCAGAGAATGACTTGGAAGGAATGGCAAGACTGAGGAGTGGAGAAGCAGGCAGGAGCTCCTCTGTATGATCTTGGGCTAGTTAATTAATTACTCATAGCCACAGTTTCCTGATGTGCAGAATGACAATAATAACAGTTCTAACTGCAGAGAGCTGTGAGAATGAAATACATTAAAGTGCTCAGAACAATATCTGACATATAATCATGGCTAAATGTTAACGCTTACTCTTATTTTTGTTATATCATTATTATGATTAGGCCCAAAGATTATTGTGACTCTAGGGTAGTATCTAGCTAACTGTTCACAGACCTAGGAATGAGCATGTGTCACCTAGTGACACAGAAAACCCTGGGCAACATAAAGCCCTGAAAGATCAATTAATTTAGCTGTCTCGAAAAGCCAATGTTCTCAGATCAAAATATCCCATAGTTAGTGTACAAGTTTCAGACAGTTGGGAGTAACAAATTACCACAAAACACAAATTTGTTATATTACAGTTCTGGAGGTGAGAAATCTGAAATAAGTCTTCTAAAATCAAGGGTTTTGGCAGGGCTGTGTTCCTTCAGGAAGCTCTAGGGGAGAATCTGCTCTTGCCTTTTCCAACTTCTAAAGGCTACCTGCATTTCTTGCTCACGGTCCCTTCCTTGACCTTCAGAGCTTATCACTCTGACCTTTGTTTCTGCCCTCACATCTTCTCCTCTAACTGGGACCTTCTTGCTCCCCTTTATTAGGATCCTTGTGATTATATTGACCCCATCCAGGTAATCAATGAAAACCTCCCCAACTCAAGAGCTTGAACTTAATCGCATCTTCAAAGTTCTTTTCACCATGTGATATGGTTTGGCTCTATGTCCCCACTCAAATCTCATGTCAAATTGTAATTACTGTGTTGAAGAAGGGACCTGGTGAGAGGTGACTGGGTCATGGGGGCAGACTTCTCCCTTGCTGTTCTCATGATAGTGCGTGAGTTCTCACAAGATCTGGTTGTTGTAAAAGTGTATAGCACTTCCCTCTGCCCCTTTCCTGCTGGCCATGTGAAGATGTGCCTGCTTCCTCTTGCCTTCTGCAGTGATTGTAAGTTTCCTGAGGCCACCCCAAAAGCGGAAGCCTTTACAGCCTGCAGAAACGTAAATGTAAGCATAATTAAGCTTTTTTTCTTTATAAACTATCCAGTCTCAGGTAGTTCTTTATAGCAGTGCAAGAATGAACTAATACACCATGCAAGGTAACATATTCACAAGTTTCGGGATTAGGACATGGATATCTTTGAGGACCCATTACTCTGCCTACCATATTTGGTCTCATCGCTGCCATTTGAGCCCCTATAACAACTAATTTAATAATTATATTTTAGTATTCCTATTTGAATTCAGGAAAATTTGTTCAACTAATTGTACAAACGAAAAGTTATTAGATTCATAATAAAATAGAAGTGAAAGAATGGGAAATGGAGATAACATATTTACACCAATCATCTAGAAAAAGAAAGCACCTAAACCTTTCTATATATATGTAGGTTGAAAAGTGGTCTTAAAACTGTCTAATAGAAAAATCAAAGATTATTAGGCATTTCAAGAAGTCTTTGAGATCACTAAATTCAATTTCTCATATGTTAAATAAATATCCTCTGTATGAAAACCCAGACAAAGAAGGAGGCTCCCAACTATCTTTCTATTATAATCTGGCTCATACTTCCCTCTAGTATAGAGTCATTACAAAAAGCTCTGTTAAATGATCTGCTGAAATCCAGATACATCAAAATTATGGGCAGGCTAAAAACTCCATTGTAAAAGGAAGTAAGAAAAATGATGTGTCCAGAAGAAAGGAGATTGAAAGATCAACTGGAAGGGATCAAGTACAATTAAGTTGCATAAGAATAAGAATGTCAAGATAGTCTTTCTAAAAAAGAGAAGTTAAAATGAAAAAGTTCTTGAGAAAAGGGTTTTCCCTATGGGTATGTTTGGGAATCAATTTAGAATAAAATATACTTAACAATCCAGAGTATAAAAATTCTTCAATTTTTATATTTTTTCTCTTTCTTCCAAGAAAACAAATTTAATTTGAAAATCTGATACAAAGTAAATAATGCAATTCTGTTATTGAGTAAGCTAAAAGTATCCGGATTCCTTCCATTAAGGCAACCTGATATTCTTTAAAACACTGAGTTGTTAAACTTAAGGATTACACTCAGAAACAAAAAGTTTTAAAAGCATTTAAAGAAAGTGACAAAGCTCTTTTATATGCTACGTTTCTCAGACATATATGTGCACACTCATGTGTCAGTGTGTGTGAAAAATAAAATATTCCTTGACCCATTGGCAGCTAGATTTGGGAGAGTCACTGTATGTCATTGAGTTAGCCTCATATGAGTTAGCTTCTATATATGATTTAAGAATATTCTTTATTCAACATCTGTTTCAAGTGATCACCCTGTCTTCGTATGAACACCCACAGCAACAATGTAATTCCTCACAAGGAAAATCTACCAGAGACAGTTTTGGCAAAGCTGTCTCTATCCCCCACAAGAATGTCCCTCCAGCCCTCTTAGAAACACTCCCTCACATTCTTTCTTAAGGGTAAAAGTTCCAGAAACTGCAGGTAAGTGAACTATGATTCTTTTATGAGGACATATATTTGAATATATTGCCTTTACTCTCTGGTTCTAAGATGTAAGACAAGCAAGCAGGTAGATATATCACAATTTAACATCTTAAAGCTATATAAACATTCTAACAGCCACTCTTGCCATCTAATTTTTTTTCAAGTCATAAGACTCCTAATATAAAGATTTCACAATAATTTCATTATTCGTCATCAATATTTTCTAAAAAGCAAAGTCTGGAATTGACTGCTAAGGATCAAAAGACTTTTTAAACTTAGGTGACCTTTCCTAGGCAGACCAAGAATCTCAGCTACAACTTAAAAATACTATTGGAATTACTTAAAATGAATGAAGACTAATGAAGGAAGACTTAATGGAACAGAAAATATAAACTTGCAAATCTGACCTTTCATCTCAAAATCTAGTCACTCTCATTTGGCTTAGGTGATTTCATTATTAACTCTCTTATACATCATAGTCTTGTAAAGGCTAAAAAAAATAAATTTAGTTTATCCTGCTCTTGAAAATATATTGTGTAATTTATTTTCATTATAAACTTAGGAGGATTATACTCTTTTTTTTTTTCAGTAGGCAAGCAAGGCAAAGAATTCATCTCTCCCCCTATACAAATGCAAAATTCAACTAAAGGGTGTCTTATTCATTTGGGATTTAGATAATTAAGAATACAAATAATTCAGTTCATTTATTAGAGCTCTACCATAATACATTAGAACACTGAAATGTATTTATATTAACGCTAGTATTTATGTAAAAGTAAATATGAAGGGGAGAGTATACTTATCTTTATGTCATTTACAGGGGAAGAACATTTTTTGGGACTTGTTAGCAGAAATAAAATATATCTAAGAAAATAGTGTATCTTCAACTAAGAGGCATTCTAAAGCCAAAACAAAAAGATATTATTTGAAAGCAACTGGTATTGTACTCTTCTTCTAATAATGGGTTAGCATCTACTTTCATTATTGATTTTTAAAAAATTTACAATTGGCACACAATAATTGTACATATGTTCACTGTTGATTTTTTTTTTGGCAAGGAAATAGGCTTTGGAGACTCAGAAGTGGGGAGGTAGAAGTGGGTGAGGGATTAAAAAAAAAACACACTACATTTTGAGTACAATGTACACTACTCACA
>NW_012106030.1:2922908-2925307 GCF_000951045.1 Mandrillus leucophaeus | reverse complement strand
GTATGAACACCCACAGCAACAATGTAATTCCTCACAAGGAAAATCTACCAGAGACAGTTTTGGCAAAGCTGTCTCTATCCCCCACAAGAATGTCCCTCCAGCCCTCTTAGAAACACTCCCTCACATTCTTTCTTAAGGGTAAAAGTTCCAGAAACTGCAGGTAAGTGAACTATGATTCTTTTATGAGGACATATATTTGAATATATTGCCTTTACTCTCTGGTTCTAAGATGTAAGACAAGCAAGCAGGTAGATATATCACAATTTAACATCTTAAAGCTATATAAACATTCTAACAGCCACTCTTGCCATCTAATTTTTTTTCAAGTCATAAGACTCCTAATATAAAGATTTCACAATAATTTCATTATTCGTCATCAATATTTTCTAAAAAGCAAAGTCTGGAATTGACTGCTAAGGATCAAAAGACTTTTTAAACTTAGGTGACCTTTCCTAGGCAGACCAAGAATCTCAGCTACAATTTAAAAATACTATTGGAATTACTTAAAATGAATGAAGACTAATGAAGGAAGACTTAATGGAACAGAAAATATAAACTTGCAAATCTGACCTTTCATCTCAAAATCTAGTCACTCTCATTTGGCTTAGGTGATTTCATTATTAACTCTCTTATACATCATAGTCTTGTAAAGGCTAAAAAAAATAAATTTAGTTTATCCTGCTCTTGAAAATATATTGTGTAATTTATTTTCATTATAAACTTAGGAGGATTATACTCTTTTTTTTTTTCAGTAGGCAAGCAAGGCAAAGAATTCATCTCTCCCCCTATACAAATGCAAAATTCAACTAAAGGGTGTCTTATTCATTTGGGATTTAGATAATTAAGAATACAAATAATTCAGTTCATTTATTAGAGCTCTACCATAATACATTAGAACACTGAAATGTATTTATATTAACGCTAGTATTTATGTAAAAGTAAATATGAAGGGGAGAGTATACTTATCTTTATGTCATTTACAGGGGAAGAATATTTTTTGGGACTTGTTAGCAGAAATAAAATGTATCTAAGAAAATAGTGTATCTTCAACTAAGAGGCATTCTAAAGCCAAAACAAAAAGATATTATTTGAAAGCAACTGGTATTGTACTCGTCTTCTAATAATGGGTTAGCATCTACTTTCATTATTGGTTTTTAAAAAATTTACAATTGGCACACAATAATTGTACATATGTTCACTGTTGATTTTTTTTTTGGCAAGGAAATAGGCTTTGGAGACTCAGAAGTGGGGAGGTAGAAGTGGGTGAGGGATTAAAAAAAAAACACACTACATTTTGAGTACAATGTACACTACTCACATGATGGGTGCACTAGAACCTCAGACTTCACCACTATACAGTCCATCCATATAACCAAAAACCATGCGTACTCCCCTAAAGCTATTGAAATAAAAAATAAATAAAATTTTTAAGAAAGAAAAAACCAAAAAATCGTTGCCCATTTTGCAACAGTATTATATTTTAGTGAATTCTAGTTGCATATGGAGTTTCATAAACTACCTAAGACAGGTAGAGTAGACAATTATTAAATTTTGGTAAATTTAAGAGAACGAAGAAGACTCAGTGCACATCATATATCTTCTCTTTGACTGCAGATCTCTCAAGTTTCATCGTTTTTGCTTCTTTTTCTAAGTTTCTGAATTTTATAAAGATGAAACTCTTCCAGGCAATGATTTTTACCTAGAGCATAATTACAGGAATGTAGAAGAGTCTTGTGGATTGAATTGTATTGCCCCAAAAAGTCATATTGAAGTCCTAATCCCCAGTACTTCAGAATGTGACCTTATGTGGAAATAGGCTTGTTTCAGACATAACTAGAAAGATGAAGAGCAGGGTGGACCCCTAATCCAATATGACTCATAGTCCTTATAAGAAGACAGCCATGTAAAGACAAGAGACATACAGGGGCACTTTGTGACAATAAAGTCAGAGACTAGAGCTACACAGCTGCAGGCCAAGAAACACCAAAGACCACCAGGAAACCACCAGAAGCTGGGAGAGGCCAGGAAGGATTCTGCTACATGATTCTGAGAGAGAAGAGGCTTTTCTTTGTACTTGTAGCCTCTAGAACTGTAAGACAATGCATTTCTGTTGTTTGAAGCCCCATAGTTTGTGATACTTTGTTATAGCAGCTTTGGGACATTCATACAAAGAGGTTTAATAAAGAGCTGCATGAGAAGAACGGTGCAGAATCCCAAAATATTGGCTCTTGTGAACAGAACAGTATAACAGAATAATAAAAGGAAACAGCTTCACAAGTTGGCTTAGGACACTCTGAACCTAAGTTTACTGTTTCAGATTGCAGTGCAGTGGAAAGTTCAAAAATTTCCAAGTGCTAAACAAAATAATAAACAAAATAAATAAAAAAAAAATTATTCTG
>NW_012106030.1:2920405-2922858 GCF_000951045.1 Mandrillus leucophaeus | reverse complement strand
ATGAGCAAGTTGGGTGAAGGTAGGCAACACAGCTGCATTTTTATAGCTACTGGCAAAAAACAATACCTTATAAGAAAAAGATCTTACCACTTGTGCTGGAACTTGTTCCATTTTTGCAGCAGGAGTTCCTGGTCTTGGGTAAAACTGATTAATAAAGAGGCTTGGGAATTTGTACTCTTCAACAAGTTTCACTGTTTCTTGAAAATCCTGATCTGTTTCTCCAGGAAAACCACAGATAATATCTGTAGCAATAGTTATTCCAGGAACTCTAGAAAATAACAAGACAAAAATGTAAAAACTTGACTATAAGCCATAATTATTCTATTTCCCTGATATTTTAAATACAGTTTTTGTGGTAATTAAAATTTACTTTTATAAAAAGCACACGTGCAAATAGTTTTAAAGAGTCCTAAATACCAAAAGTTTAAAATGAAAAACAGTGGCTGCCTGCCATTCCCAGGGAAATCCATCTTAAATTCTTTTAAATGATTCTTTGTTCTTTCCTTTATCTTTAAAAACAGATGCCAATTCTGCCATTTCTAGATTTACTAATCTTTAGGCAATAAGTTACTAATTTCTCTATTATGGTAAATGAGTCTTTAACTCTTGAACTACTCTATCCCTAACCTCCCAAATAAATCAATGAACAACCCCTAGTTAAATCAGTAACACAGTACTTCCATTGGTACGACTGCAAAGATAACTTTCACTATAGAGCCAACTAGTATACTATTCAGTTTTGTTTTTCCACAATGTGTAATTTTCCCTAGAGTTAATAATTGCTTCTCTTTTTTAAAACATTAGCTTAATGTTTTAAATACCTATGCTGATGTTTTCCAGACTCCATTAGGCCTATCAAAACCCAATACTGTTTTCTAAACCTTCTATATATTGTATGGAAATGCCATTCCTTTCAGGTGTGTGTTGCTTTTATAGTGAACTGGCTATCATCCTTGAATGTTGCTTCTTGGTATCCTTTTTTCAATAATCTTTTTTTCCCGGATCCTATGTCTTCTTAATTCTTGATCAATTCCCTCATTCTACAGTGGTGTGCTTTCTTTCAGAAGCTTCATCAGAAAGATACCAGGGAAATTTTGTTGTTGTCTTTGCATGCGTGGTCTTAGGCCATACAACTGACCAACATTCGGTTGTGTGTAGCACTCCAAGTCAAAAAGTATTATCCATAAAAATTTTGCATTGTTCCTCTTTTTTTAAGCTGAAAAAATTGCTAATGGGATGTCCAGATTAACTTGGATGCACACTTCTTTAAATGTGCCCGCACCATTCTCTTTTTAGAAGTTTTTATTAACTTATTCTCAATGTGATAATATGCCTTGGATTGGGTCTTTAAATCTTTGTACAAGGTATAGTCTGGAGACTCATGGGCTTTAGGTTGAGGAAGTTTTCTGATATTATTTCTTTAATAATTTTTCTCTCAGGGAATCCTCTCTTTTTAATGTTGAAACCACTGGGTTGATCTCTTAGCTTTTTCTCCTTTCATCTCTGCCCTTCTATTTTCTGGAAAATTTACTTCAGCATACCTTCCAACTATTTTATTGCAAAAAAAAATTAATTCAATATTACTATTTACATTTCTCAGAGCTCTTTCTCTAATTTTCCTTTTCACAGCATCCTGTTTAGGGATGCAGTATCTTTTCTTATTTATCTGAGGATGTCAATTAAAGGTTTTTGTAATTTTTCTTCTGTTCACTGCGAGTTGTCTTTTGGTTTCTCTCATTCATGGTTGAGACTTTCTACCAATAAAGAACAATTCTTGCTGTCCTTTCATATTTAAGAGCAAAGCACTAAAATCTTTTTGTCATTGAGTGATTAGGTAGCAAGCTGCCTTTATTTTTGATAGGCCCAAATGTTGGCATCTTGGAAGTCATTTCTTTGTGGCCATTTAATGCCTCCATAAATATGGCACAGACATTGTTCTATTTTAATAGTATAACAATAACAGAATTACATTAACTTATCTAAAAATCCAGTGTTACTCCGAGTCCATAAACAATAGGAAAAATGGCTCCAAACGTCAAATCATAGAATATCAACTTTCCTATCATTTAAACAGGCCGGATGCAGTGGATCACGCCTGTAATCCCAGAACTCTGGGAAGCCATGGTGGTTGGATCACCTGAGGTCAGGAGTTTGAGACCAGCCTGGCCAACATGGTGAAACCCTGTCTCTACTAAAAATACAAAAATTAGCTGGGTATGGTGGCAAGTGCCTGCAATCCCAGCTATTTGGGAGGCTGAGGCAGGAGAATCGCTCGAACCCGGGAGGTGGAGTTTGCAGTGAGCCGAAATCATGCCATTGCACTCCAGCCTGGGTGACAGAACAAGACTTTGTCTCAAAAAACAAACAAAAAAACCCAGTTCTACATGAAAGAATGAAAATAGTTTATCAAATTAAGATATACGAGATATTTGGGGGCATAAGAGGGAACAAGG
>NW_012106030.1:2911737-2916300 GCF_000951045.1 Mandrillus leucophaeus | reverse complement strand
TTGTGACAATAAAGTCAGAGACTAGAGCTACACAGCTGCAGGCCAAGAAACACCAAAGACCACCAGGAAACCACCAGAAGCTGGGAGAGGCCAGGAAGGATTCTGCTACATGATTCTGAGAGAGAAGAGGCTTTTCTTTGTACTTGCAGCCTCTAGAACTGTAAGACAATGCATTTCTGTTGTTTGAAGCCCCATAGTTTGTGATACTTTGTTATAGCAGCTTTGGGACATTCATACAAAGAGGTTTAATAAAGAGCTGCATGAGAAGAACAACGGTGCAGAATCCCAAAATATTGGCTCTTGTGAACAGAACAGTATAACAGAATAATAAAAGGAAACAGCTTCACAAGTTGGCTTAGGACACTCTGAACCTAAGTTTACTGTTTCAGATTGCAGTGCAGTGGAAAGTTCAAAAATTTCCAAGTGCTAAACAAAATAATAAACAAAATAAATAAACATAAATTATTCTGTTTCAAAAGAATGAGAAAACAGGCCATAGACTGGAAAAATATATTTGTAAAGCACATATCTAATAATGAATTGTTACCCAAAATATACAAAGAACTCTTATAACTCAACAATAAGGAAACAAACTCCATGATTAAAAATGGGCAACAGACCTGAATAGACACCTCTCCAAAGAAAACATACATATGGCAAATAAGTCTATGAAAAGACAGTCAACACCATATGTCATTAGTGAATTGCAAATTAAAACTATAGTGAGATACCATTACACACCTGTTACAATGGCCAAAATCCAAAATGCTGACAATACCAAATGTTGACAAGGATGTTGGCAAGGATATGGAGTAAAAGGAACTCTCATTCATTGCTGGTAAGAATGCAAAATGGCACAGTGGCTTTGGAAGATAGTGTGGCAATTTTTTATAAACATACTTTTACAAACATACTCTTACCATACAATCCAGCAATTATGCTCCTCTTTGGTATTTATCCAAATGAGCTGAACACTTATGTCCACACAAAAACCTGCAAATGGATGTTTATAGCAGCTTTATTCACAATTGTCAAAACTTGGAAGCAACCAACATGTCCTTCAGTAGGTAAATGGATAAATTGTGTTACGTCCACACAATGAAATATTGTTCAGTGCTAAAATAAAATGAGCTATCAGCCCACAAAAAGGTTCAAAGGAATCTTAAATGTATATTACTAAGTGAAAAAAGCCAATCTGAAAAGTCTACATGCTGTATGTTTCCAAATATATGACATTCTGGAAAAGGCAAAATTAGAGGCAATAGAAAGATCTGTGGTTGCCAGGGGTTTGGGGAAGACAGGGATGAACAAGCAGAGAACACAGGATTTTAGAGAAACGGAATTATTCTGATGATACCACAGTGGTGGATGCTTGTCATTTCACATAATGTATACCATCTAATCTAGGATGAATCCTAATGTAAACCATGGACTGTGGGTGAAAATGATATGTAGTGTAGGTTCATTGATTGTAACAAATGTACCACTCAGTGTGGGGGATCTTGACAGTGGGGATGGCTGTGCATGTTTAGGGACAGGAAACATATAGCAACTCTATGTGTTATTTTGTGCTTAATGTTGCTGTGAACCTAAAAGTGCTTTAAAAAATAAGGCAAAAACAAAAAGATACTCTATGCCAGGCCTGGGTGACCGAAGTCTAAAAACGTGAGGAAGATGGTAAGAGGTCATGTTTAGAAGATAAAAGACAAGACGAAAAAGGCATTTAAAAGCTGATTTTATGCAATGAGTTCTGCTTCTGGCTAACTAGCTTGTATCAGACCAATGTTCTTGCCAAGAACAATTAAAAGGGTGAATAAAATGTACAATCTGTACTATTTAAACATGAAAAAGCTATCAAGGAAGTAAGAGGTCAAGCTCCCAGAAAGAAGACAAGCCCATAGAGGACAGCTCAATATTTGGAGTCACTTTTTCCTTCTAGACATTTATCAATGTTAAGTAGTGCCTGAGGGGCTGAGCAGCCAAACAAAAGCTAAGAGGCAGAGTAAATACGCAGAACCTGATGCATTCTAATGAGAGCGAGATACAAAAATGAGAGTTGAAGATCTGCCACAAAGAAAGAGTCCTGGTAAAAACACCATAGAATTTCAGCTGGGTACTAGAACCACACTAGGTGGTACGTTAGTGTGGCATGTACCAGTTCACAAAAGCTGGCTGTGTGTATCGCTTCCCAATGCCATGTTCAGTGATGTAACATTGGTAATCTGAAATTGGCAACAGTGGAAGTATTCACACTATGGAAATTGGCAAATGCTACAGATCAGAACTCTTTCTCCCGAGAGTCACTTGTTAAACACTAGCACACGATTGGCTGCATTCAAAAGTAAGAGCAGTTAGAAATAAAGTAGTCATCAGAAAGAGTGAAAAGCAGTCTAAAAACTCCATCTCAGTCAGATTAAAATAATCAGTTCTTTTTTTTTTTTTTTTTTTTTTTGAGACGGAGTCTCGCTCTGTCGCCCAGGCTGGAGTGCAGTGGTCGGATCTCAGCTCACTGCAAGCTCCACTTCCCGGGTTTATGCCATTCTCCTGCCTCAGCCTCCCTAGTAGCTGGGACTACAGGCGCCCGCCACCTCGCCCGGCTAAGTTTTCGTATTTTTTAGTAGAGACGGGGTTTCACCGTGTCAGCCAGGATGGTCTCGATCTCCTGACCTCGTGATCCGCCCGTCTTGGCCTCCGAAAGTGCTGGGATTACAGGCTTGAGCCACCGCGCCCGGCCAATAATCAGTTCTTACCTTAGCACCTGGCAGAAGCAAAATAAAATCCTCCCTGGAGGAAGATACATGATAGCCTAGAATCTACAGGTTTTTAAAAAATAAACAATGGCCACCATTCAAAAAAAGAAAAAAATACTAGGTACATGGAGAAAAAGACAAATGACCAGAATCAAGAAAAAACAAAACTAAAAAGCAGAAATGAACCAATATCAGCTCCAAATACTGGAGATTTTGTAATGGACTTTAAGATAACTAAATAATATGTCTATATTAGTCCGTTTTCACACTGCTATAAAGAAATTCCTGAGACTGGGTAAATTATAAAGAAAAGAGGTTTAATTGGCTCACAGTTCCGCATGGCTGGGGAGGCCTTAGGAAATTTACAATCACAGTGGAAGGGGCAGCAGGCACCCTCTTCACAAGGCGGCAGGAGAGAGGAGAGTCAAGACGGAAGAGCCCCTTATAAAACCATCAGATCTTGTGAGAACTCACTCACTATCATGAAAACAGCCTGGGGGAATCTGCCCCCATAATCCAGTCACCTCCCACCAGGTCTCTCCCTTGACTTGAGGGGATTACAGTTCAAGATGAGATTTGGGTGGGGACACAAGGCCAAACCACATAAATGTTTAAAAACTATAAAGGAAAATATGAATAATTGAATTAGAACATGGAAATCTATGAAAATTCAAACTGTAATTCTAGAATTAAAAAACACATTAACTAAAATTAGAAATCCTGTAGATGGGTTTGACAGTAGATTAAAAACAAATCAAGAAAGGATTAGGGAGTGAGATCAGTGCTTCACAAATTTTAATGGATACACAAATCACCTGGAGATGCAGACAGTGACTGAACAGGTCTAGGGTGGGGCCTGAGAGTCTGCATTTCCAGTAGCCTCACAGCAGATGCCAACACTGCTGTTTAGGGACTACAACTTCTGTGGTTGTTGGCCCAGGGACAATTACGAATACCAAGGAACTAGGAAACAGATAAAGAGGAAATATCCAGACAGACACACAGAACAAAGTGCACAAAGTATAGCAAAGAATATATCAGATATTGGGGAACAAAAGGAAATATCTAGCACACATAACGGAAATCACAGAGGAAGGGAGAATAGAGTAGAACATATATCTGAAGAAAGAATGGCTAAGGTTTCCAAACCTTCTGAAAGAAATGGGGACACAGGGCAAAAAAACCCACCAAGAATCCCCAAGCAGGATAAATACAAACAAAAGTACCCTCAGCAAGAGGCGAAGGTAGAGCAGGGATGATCTCATAAAGATCTGTGGATGTAGCATTTGTTTAATGGAGTCAGTTCCAGTGAAATCTAGGGAAGACCCACATAATTTCTGAGAAAATTGTTTGAGCCAAAAAAAAAAAAAGAGGGAGAGAGGGAGAGACAGAAAGAAACAAAAAGAAAAAAACCCAAACAAACCAAAACCAAATAAACAAACAAAAAATTTGCACTGCCGATGTAGACTAAAAGGGACAGAGACAGTACAAAATAAATAGAGGCTGTAGGATTCTTAACATTCTCATGGCAGGATCAGGTCGAGAAAATTATTCAGCTGTACACATGTGCTATCTTTCAAGAAAAGGGAAAGATAACCACACAGAGTGGAATCAAACGATCAGAGAGTACAGCAAATATCAAATTCACAGTTCCAGAGATTAGAAAGGGTATATAACCTGGGGGTGAGGAGGATGAGAAAATCTGGGGGACCTGGCTCATGCCTGTAATCCCAGCACTTTGGGAGGCTGAGGCAGGCGGATCACAAGGTCAGGAGATTGAGACCATCCTGGCTAACATGATGAAACCTCGACT
>NW_012106030.1:2891387-2907403 GCF_000951045.1 Mandrillus leucophaeus | reverse complement strand
AGAATATCAACTTTCCTATCATTTAAACAGGCCGGATGCAGTGGATCACGCCTGTAATCCCAGAACTCTGGGAAGCCATGGTGGTTGGATCACCTGAGGTCAGGAGTTTGAGACCAGCCTGGCCAACATGGTGAAACCCTGTCTCTACTAAAAATACAAAAATTAGCTGGGTATGGTGGCAAGTGCCTGCAATCCCAGCTATTTGGGAGGCTGAGGCAGGAGAATCGCTCGAACCCGGGAGGTGGAGTTTGCAGTGAGCCGAAATCATGCCATTGCACTCCAGCCTGGGTGACAGAACAAGACTTTGTCTCAAAAAACAAACAAAAAAACCCAGTTCTACATGAAAGAATGAAAATAGTTTATCAAATTAAGATATACGAGATATTTGGGGGCATAAGAGGGAACAAGGGATATACCAATGAGGATAGTAAAATTATTATATTCCTAATATAGTTTCATAAAAACAACAGCTTTCCATATTTTCTTCACACACTACTTAGCACCTAGTGTGAAAGAAGCATGACAAATCTATTTTGTAAAATATTTTGTTCCTAATTTATTATTGGTCTCACCTAGCTATTTACTGGGTTGAACTTCAGTTAATAAGATAAATTCCAAGGACTAAACTTTTCTCCATGATGATAAATAGGAAAAGAGACAATATTCACGCAGAAGAATAAAACAGTATATTTGAATAAAAATTAAAATTTTTATTGTGATATAAACATATTTTTCTTCTTTAAAGGTAATTATCAAAATTACATTTGAAAAATCACAAATATCGTATGATTTTACATGTAAGCTATAGATAAAAAGACCATTTTTGTAGAGTAAAACACGTAGAATAGCTTTTTGGCTAGCTAGTTTTATATTTGCCTATTCAATAATTCTGATCAAAAGGTCTACAACTAAAAATTAATGGATCACAGCAGATCATAACAGAGAATAGACCATCTCTCCTAGAAAATTTTTAAAAATAAATCGTAGAAACTGCATGGGAAATACTGTAAAAACAAAGGTTATTGTCCTCAGCTATGAATTAGAGTAAGTTTGGCACTGGATTATGGGGTATTCCCACAGGAAAGTACCTTACTGATTTTTCCTCTATCCTCCTTGATACATTATGGTGGAACCCAGTGTTATGCAACACCTGCTTACTTTGGCCTTAAGGGCCATAGTGACAAAAAAGAAACCTTTAGAGAAGTCATAGTACATGTTAGGGAAAGGGATTTTCAATGCATGGATATATTTGGCAAGGTAAACAAAAAGCTGCCTGATAGCAAGGGAGGAGGCAGGCCACTGTGAGTAGTAACGTATACGAGCCAATACTGAAAAGTAAAAGCAGTTTAATGGTTGCAAAGTATATAAGAATGTGAACTGATTGCTTATAAAATGTTTTAAAAGTAGAGATTGCACTTTAATGTTAGATGAGGCTGATCTATACATTAATTTTATATATGCAAATGATCCTACTTACATTCTTGAAATTAATTTGACTCTTTAGGTGAACCAACTGAAATCTCATTTACACTGTTGATTTCCCTAGTAAACAATTCTCTTCAGTATGAGAAAATCAAAGAAGTCTGAAGTGGAACAAATTCTAAATTACTAGTATATGATTTAAATGGCTAGGAGGAAATTATAAGGAGTGTAAAACAGAATATTAATTCAAATATTTAAGATGCTAATTCTGGGTAAAAGCTATTTTTGAGATGACACGAATTTTCAAAATACTAAAAATTTTAAAATAATCATTTCCACAAACTTTTTAAGGTGTAAGTGTAATGTATGTAAATACTAAGTAATATGTTATTCAATTTTAGGAACTTTATGTATGTTTTCATACTAGTATTAGAAAATAATTTTGAAAGGAAGATGAAAATGAAAATGTTCATTTAGCTTAAACAACAGGAAAATTTTGGCCTGTTATTTTTTCTGTCCTATATTTACTGGCAAAATGGGTTTATTAAAGAGCTTGGGAATGGAGTAAGAAAGATTCCAATTATGTATCTGACCTTGTCAGAAGCAGTGCTATGATTACTTGTAAAGATATATCAGGGACATGTAAGGAACAGGCAAACTATTTGTTGGCTGTAGCCTGGAATTTAAGAAAGCCATAAATATTTTGAAAGTTAATTATTTCACCTTGAATAAAAATACAAACATACACATACCCCACAATTTAAACATTCATCTCAAGATTTTTATTTGCCATTTGGTGTTTCACTGGCAAAAATATGGAAAAGAATAATTCTACTTTATTCTTTAGATCAATAAATTATGAGCTTCAAATTCTACGTGTGAATAAAGTAGGACTAATACACATACTAATTATCTCAAAAGACAAAGAGAAAAATGATCAGCAAAGGACTAGACCCATCAAAATTAGTAGACATAAACAAAACACATGATTAAAACAAACAATTTTTATCCTGTGGTGGTTTATTCTAGGACAAATATTCAATACTTTTGGGGAAAAAAATGAGGTAGGTAGGGGAGAAAAATATCTTGAACTGAATGAAAATGAAATCATAATACATCTAAATATATGGTATGCAACTAAAGCAGTGCTTAAAGAAAAATCTATAGATATTAATTTCTGTGTTAGATATAAAAATCTAAGCTTCCACTACAAGAAGCTAACAAAGAGAAAAAATCAAATCAAAAGACAAAATAATAAAGGTAAAATAAGAAATCAATGAAATAGAAAATACAGAAAAATCAATAAAAGTAAAAAGTGCATCTTTGAAAAAAGTCAATACAATTAGTAATGTACTAGTTAGGCTGAGAAAAGAAAAGAAGATACAGATGTCCAGCTTTAGGCATGAAGGATGGGACATCACTACAGATGCTACCAACAGTAAAAGGATATTAAGAGAATATTATGAACCTTATGCCAATAAACTCACAACTTAGATAAAATGGGCAAATTCTTTGAAAGACATAAATTACGAAAATGGACTCAAGAAGAAACCAAAAACCTGAATATTCTTTTATCTATTACAAAAACTTGTAATTTAATACCTTGCCACCCAAACAAAACTACACAAAACAAAACCACTGAAGACTAAATGGTTTCATGGTGAATTCTACCAAACATTTAAAGAATGATAAAATCAATTCTATGGAAACTATTTCAAAGATAGATGAGAAAGAAACTCATTTAAGAGTCCAGTATTACCCTGTTATGAAAACCAGAGGATGGCAAATACTGCATGTTCTCACTTATAAATAAGTAGAAGCTAAGCTATGGGTACACAAAGACAGACAGAATAGAACAATGAACTGTGAAGACTCAGAAGGGGGAGGGTGGGACAGGAGTGAGGGATAAAAAAAATACATATTAGGTACAGTGTTCACTACTTGGGTGAAGGGTACACTAAAATCTCAGACTTCACCCTATATAGATCATCCATGTAACCAGAAACCACTTGTACCCTAAAAGGTACTTAAAAATATTTGTAAAAGCCGAGGAGGGGCCAAGATGGCCAACTAGAAGCAGCTGCCATCAGTGGCTCCCACCGAGAAGAATGAAAAGGGTAAGTGAATCCTGCACCTTCAGCTAAGGTATCCAGGTTCTCTAACTGGGACTGACTAGGTGGTTGGCACAACCCACGGAGAGCGAGGAAAAGCAGGGTGGAGTGATGGCTCACTTGGGAGCTGCATGTGGCAAGAGGAGCTCTCACCCACAGCCAAGGGAGGTGGTGAGTGATTGTGCTACCCCACCCAGGAAACCATGCTTTTTCCATGAATCTGTGCAACCCATGGATCAGTAGATCCCCCTGTGAGCCCATGCCACCAGGGTCTTGGGTCCCAAGCACAGAGCTTTGCAGATGCTCAGCAGACACTCAGGTTGCAGCCAGCAGCAGCAGGCTGGAGACTGCCTAAGATGACCAAGTTCCTAGGGGTGAGGGTGGTTGCCATCACTGCAGCCTCAGTCTGCTGTTTTCTTCTGCTGGTGCTAGGAAGACTAGGCAGTCTGGACCAGGAAGAACTCCCCACAATGTGGCACAGTGGTTGTAGCAGATTGTGGCCAGACTGCTTCTTTAGGTGGGACCCAGATCCATTCTTCCTCACTGAGTGGGGCCTCCCTGTGGGAATTTTACCAACTCCAGCCAGTAGTTTACAGAGAGAACTCTGATCTCCCTGGGACAGAGCCCCTGAAGGGAGGGGCAGCTGCAGTCTCCATGGTTCAGCAGACTTAGTCTTTCCTGCCTGCTGGCTATGAAGAGGCCGGGCACTCCAGATGATGGGGATCCCCCTCAGTGCAGCAAACTCGCTCCACTAAGGGGCAGCCAGAGTGCTTCATTAAGCAGGTCCCTGATCCTGTGCCTCCTGACTAGGTGAGACCCTCACAACAGGAGTCACCAGACACCTTATACAGGAGCGTGCCCCCGGCATCAGGTCACTGCCACTATGGAAAAGAGGTCCCAGATGAAGGAACAGGCAGCCATCTTTGCTGTTCTGCAGCCCCAACTGGTGACACCTCCAGGTGAGGGAATTTGTCACCACCAGGCCTGCCTGGCAACAGCTCCTGAAGGAAGCACTAAATATGGAAAGGAAAAACCACTATCAGCCCCTACAAAAACACACTGAAGTACAAAGACCAATGACATTATGAAACAACCACATAAACAAATCCACAAAATAACTAGTTAAGAGTCATGATGACAGGATCAAATTCAAACACAATATTAGCTGTAAATGTAAATGGGCTAAAGGCCCCAATTAAAGGACACAGAATGGCAAGCTGGGTAAAGAGTCAAGACCCATCAGTGTGCTGTATTCAAGAGACCCATCTCACG
Organism: Mandrillus leucophaeus; assembly: GCF_000951045.1. Classification (NCBI taxonomy): domain Eukaryota; kingdom Metazoa; phylum Chordata; class Mammalia; order Primates; family Cercopithecidae; genus Mandrillus; species Mandrillus leucophaeus. The sequence continues at coordinate 2,902,598 of NW_012106030.1, read as the reverse complement.
TGCAAAGACACACATGGGCTCAAAATAAAGGGATGAAGGAAAATTTACCAAGCCAAATGGAAAGCAGCAAAAAGCAAGGACTGCAATCCTAGTTTCTGACAAAACAGACTTTAAACCAACAAAGATAAAAAAAGACAAAGAAGGGTATTACATAATGGTAAAGGGTTCAATTCAACAAGAAAAGCTAACTGTCCTAAATATGTATGCACCCAATAGGGGAGCACCCAGATTCATAAAACAAGTTCTTAGAGACCTACAAAGAGACTTAGACTCCCACCCAGTAATAGCGGGACACTTTAAAACCCCAGTTTCAATATTAGATCAATGAGACAGAAAATTAAGAAAGATATTCAGGATTTAAACTCAGCTCTGGATCAGGTGGACCTGAAGGATATCTACAGAACTCTCCACGCAAAAACAACAGAATACACATTCTTCTTGGCACCACATGGCACTTGCTCTAAAATTTATCACATAATTGGAAGTAAAACATTCCTCAGCAAACGCAAAAGAATTGAAATCATAACAAACAGTCTCTTAGACCACAGCATAATCAAATTAGAACCCAGGATTAAGAAATTCCCTTAAAACCACACAACTACATGGAAATTGAACAACCTGCTCCTGAATGACTCCTGGGCAAATAAAGAAATTAAAGTAGAAATTTAAAAGTTCTTTGAAACTAATGAGAACAAAGAGACAGCAGGCCAGAATCTATGAGGTAACACAGTGTTAAGAGGAAAATTTATAGCACTAAATGCCCACATGAAAAAGCTTGAAAGATCTCAAAACAACCTCTTAACATCACAACTAAAAGAACTAGAGAACCAAGAGCAAGCAAACCCCAAAGCCAGCAGAAGACAAGAAATAACCAAGCTCAGAGCGGAACTGAAGGAGAAAGAGACACAAAAAACCCTTAAAAAAAAAAATCAACAAATCCAGGAGCTGGTTTTTTGTAAAAATAAAATAGATAGACTACTAGCTAGACTAATAAAGAAGAAAAGAGAGGAGAATCAAATAGACACAATAAAAAATGATAAAGCAGATATCACCACTGACTGCAAAAAATTAAACCAACCATCAGAGAATACTATAAACACCTCTATGCAAATGAACTAGAAAATCTAGAAGAAATGGATAAATTCCTGGACACATACACCCTCCCAAGAGTGAACCAGGAAGAAGTTGAATACCTGAATAGACCAATAATGAGTTCTGAAATTGAGGCAGTAATAAATAGCCTAGCAACCAAAAAAAGTACAGGACCAGATGGATTTACAACTGAATTCTACCAGAGGTACAAAGAGGAACTGGTACATTCCTTCTGAAACTATTCCAAACAATTGAAAAGCAGGGACTCCTTCCTAACTCATTTTATGAGGCCAGCATCATCTTGATACCAAAATCTGGCAAAGAAACAATAAAAAAAGAAAATTTCAGGCCATTATCCTTGATGAACATCGATGTAAAAATCCTCAATAAAATACTGGCAAACCGAATCCAGCAGCACATCAAAAAGCTTATCCACCATGATCAAGTCAGTTTCATCCCTGGATGCAAGGCTGGTTCAACATATGCAAAACAATAAATGTGATTCATCACATAAACAGAAATAAAGACAAAAACCACGTGATTTTCTCAATAGATGCAGAAAAGGCCTTTGATAAAATTCAAAACTCTTTCATGTTAAAACCTCTCCATAAACTAGGTATTGATGGAACAGATCTCAAATAATAAGGGCCATTTATGACAAGCCCACAGCCAATATCATACTGAATGGGAAAAAACTGGAAGCATTCCCCTTGAAAATGGACACAAGACAAAGATGCCCTCTCTCACCACTTCTATTCAACATAGTATTGGAAGTTCTGGCCAGGAAAATCAGGCAAGAGAAAAAAACAAAGCATATTTAAATAGGAAGAGAAGAAGTCAAACTGTCTCTACTTGCAGATGACACGATCACGTATCTAGAAAACCCCATCGTCTCAGCGCAAAGACCTCTTAACTCAATAAGCAATTTCAGCAAAGTCTCAGGATACAAAATCAATGTGCAAAAATCACAAGCATTCCTATATACCAACAATAGACAAGCAGAGAGCCAAATCATGAATGAACACCCATTCACAATTGCTACAAAGAGAATAAAATACCTAGGAATACAGCTATCGAGGAAAGTGAAGGACCTCTTCAAGGAGAACTACAAATCACTGTTCAAGGAAATAAGAGAGGACACAAACAAATGGAAAAACATTCCATTCGGACAACAAACATACGAAAAAAAGCTCAACATCACGGATTATTAGGGAAATGCAAATCAAAACCACAATGGCATACTATCTCACACCAGTCAGAATGGCGATTATTAAAAAGCCAAGAAACAACAGATGTTGGTGAGGCTGTGGAGAAATAGGAATGCTTTTACACTGCTGGTGGGGGTGTAAATTAGTTCAAGCATTGTGGAAGACAGTGTGGTGATTCCTCAAAGACCTAGAACCAGAAATACCATTTGACCTAGCAATCCTATTTCTTGGTAAATACTCAAAGGAATATAAACGATCCTTTTATAAAGATACATACACACGTATGTTCATTGCAGCACTATTCACCATAGCAAAGACAAGGAATCAACCCAAATGCCCATCAATGATAGATTGGATAAAGAAAATGTGGTACATATACACCACAGAATACTATACAGCCATAAAAATGAAAGAGATCATGTCCTTTGCAGGGACATGGATGTTGTCAGAAGCCATTATCCTCAGCAAACTAACGCAGGAACAGAAAACTAAACACCACATGTTCTCACTTATAAGTGCGAGCTGAACAATGTGAACACATAGACATGGGGAGGGGAACACACACTGAAGCCTGTTGAGGTGGGGAAGAGTACCAGGGAAAATAGCTAATGCATTCTGAGCTTAATACTTAGGTGATGGGTTGATAGGGCAATAAATCACCACAGCACACATTTACCTAGGTAACAAACCTGCACATCCTGCACATGTACCTCAGAACTTAAAAAAAAGTAAAAAAAAGAAAAACAAAAACAAAAAAACAAGAACAAAAAAATTTTTAAAGAAAACCAGAGGAAGAGATTAGAATTAAACTATAGACCAATATCCCTCATAAACAAAGAAACAAAAATTCTTAACAAAACATTGGCAAACTGAACCCTGCAAAATTAAAAAAATGACTATATATCATGACCACTTTTTAAATCCAAGAAAGGTAAGGTTGATTTGATATGTGAGTATCAATTAATGTAATGTACCCTATAAAAAGAATAAAGGACGAAATAAAAACCACATAATGATCTTAACAGATTCAGAAAACTTTTGACAAATCCAACACCCATTCATGATTTTTAAAAATGCTTTTCCTGGCCGGGCGCGGTGGCTCAAGCCTGTAATCCCAGCACTTTGGGAGGCCGAGACGGGAGAATCACGAGGTCAGGAGTTCGAGACCATCCTGGCTAAACCGGTGAAACCCCTTCTCTACTAAAAAATACAAAAAACTAGCCGGGCGAGGTGGCAGGCGCCTGTAGTCCCAGCTACTTGGGAGGCTGAGGCAGGAGAATGGCGTAAACTCGGGAGGCGGAGCTTGCAGTGAGCTGAGATCTGGCCACTGTACTCCAGCCTAGGCGACAGAGCGAGAAAAAAAAAAAAAAAAAAAAAAAAAAAGCTTTTCCATTAGGATTGATAATAAAGCAAAGACTTCTGCTCTCACTTCTTCAATTCAACATATTACTAGAGGTTCTAGTCAGTCCAAAAAGCAAGGAATAGAAATTAAAGGCATATATGTTTAAAAGAAAGAACTTTTTTTTTTTGGCAGGTGACATGACCTTGTATGTAGAAAATCTAAAGAATCTAATGAGCCTACTACAATAAGTCAGTTTAGCAAAACTGTAGGATACAAGATCAATATATAAAAATCAATTGCATTTTTTATACTAGTAATGAACAACCTGAAAATGAAATAAAGAATCCAACTCCATTCACAATAGCAAAAAAACTACTTGAGAATATCTTTGAGAAAGAAAGGTAGAAGTTGTATGCCAAAAACTGGGAGAATTTAAAGAAATTGTCTTAAAACTTGATGAGGGAAATTAAAGCAGATTTAAATAAATGGGAAAATATATAATTTTCATGGATTAGAAAATTCTGCATTGTTAAAATGGCAAGCCTCTCCAAATTGATTTATAGAGTCAATGCAACTCTATCAAAATAACAGCAAGTATTTCTGCTGAAAATGACAAGCTGTGCCTAAAATTTATGTGGAAATACAAATGACCTGAAATAGCCAGAACAGTTTTGAAGGAAAAAAAAGCTGGTGGAATAAATGAACCTGTTTTAAAGACTATAAAACTCCAATAATCAACGCAGTGTGGTATCAGTGTAAGGATACATCAATGGAAAAATATAGAGTCCAAATATATACCAATTCATCATATATGGTTAATTAGTTTTCAACAAAATTACCAAAGCAATTCAATGAGGGCGGGAAACAAAGCGTTTTCAATAAATGGTACTGAAACAATCAAACACATATGCAAAAAAACCCCACAAATTACTAAACCCTCCACCTAACATTATACGCAAAAATATTTCAATGTGCATCATAGTCTGAATGTCAGATATAGAATTATTAAACATCTAGAAGAAAATATGGGAGGAAATCTTTGTGACCTTGGGTTACGCAAAGATTTCTTAGCGATAGTGCCAACACCAAAAGCGCAATCTGTAAAAGTAAAATTTGATAAACTGAGAAATCAAACTTACTCAAAAGATACCCTTAAAAAATGAAAAGAGAAGCCATAGAGTAGAATAAAATATTTGCAAATCATATATCCAAAAAAAAGATTTGTATCCAAACTCTATTGAGAACTCTATGATTCACTAACAGGGAGACAACACAATGGCACAATGGGCAAAAGATTTAACCAACACTTCACTAAAGAAGATATAGGAATAGCTAATAAGTACATTAAAATTTGCTTAACATTGTCACTAGTCAGAAAAATGAAAGTTAAAACCATGTAAAATGCCACATATCCAGTAGAATGGCTGTACCAAAAAGACTGAAAAAAAAAAACAACAGATATTAGTACGCATATAGAGAAACTGAAGCACTTATACATTGAAGGTGGGAATTTTAAATGGTGCAGTCACTTTGGAAAACAGTCCGACAGTTTCTTAAATAGTTAAACATACACTTACTGTGACCCAGCAATTCTACTGTAGGTATCTACCCAAGGGAAATGAAAATGTAAGCTCACACGAAGACCTGTACTTGGATTTTCACAGTAGCAATCTTCATAACTGCCCCAAACTGGTAACAGTCCAAATGTCTATCAGTTGTTGAATGAATAACAAAATGTGGCATATCCATATGTGGAAATTACTTGCAAATAAAAAAGAGCCAACTACTGATACATACATTAACATGAATGAATCTGAAAAACATTCTTAAGTAAATGAAAGACGAAGGATTGCTTATTGTGATTCCATTTATAAGAAATATCTAGAAGACGACTTAGAATAGACAGAAAACAAATCAGGCTTGCCTGGAACTGTGAGTAGAAGCAGGGACTGGCTGCAATTGGACATTAGGAAAATTTCTGACAGAATGAAAGCGTTCTAAAACTGAATTGTGATGATAGTTGCACAACTGCATTAATTTACTAAAAATCTTCAAAACGCTTACATGGAATGAATATTCGGTGTTCTCTAAATTATCCTGCAGACTTAACGATGTTAAAAAAAAAAAAAAAAAAAAGCTTTCTGAAGACAGAAAGATAGCATGAATCTTCCATAACATACTCTTCTAATAAGTTTTATTGAGCACTTACTATGTGAGACTCAATCACATTCTCTTATTTATTTTTTGTAGAGATGGAGTCTTGCTTTGTGGTCCAAGCTGGTCTCAAACTTGGAGCCTCAAATGATACTCCCGCCTCAGCCTCCAAAAGTCCTGGGATCACAGGTATGAGCCAACTGCACCCGGCCAAGAAGTCTTAATAGTTGAACTATGACAGGGCGTAGTCAAAGAATTAAATGTGGACAAAGGAGCAGGTGTGGTGGCTCATGCTTGTCATCCCAGTACTTTCAGAGGCCAAGGAAAGAGGATCACTTGAAGCCAGGAGTTCATGGCCAACCTGAGCAATAAAGCAAGACCCTGTCTTTACAAAAAAAAAAAAAAATTAAAAATTAAAAAAATTTAAATCAGCCAGGTGTGGTGGTTTGTGCCTATAGTCTCAGCTATTCGGGAAACTGAGGTGGGAGAATCACTTGAGCCCAGAAGTTTGAGGCTTCAGTGAGCTATGATCGTGCCACTGCACTACAGCCTGGGCGACAGGGCTAGACTCCACCCCTTACAAGAAAAAATAGACAAATTGGGACAAATGGCAAAATAAAAGGCAAGGAATAAAGGAATTATGTTCAGAGCATGAAATCATGAAGGACTTGAAGAAGGAAAGTGTGGATCTATTGCCCAAGTAAAACATCATATAACAATAAGGAATCATTCTATTTATATTGAAAGAGAAAATTTAGGAAGAAACAATTCAACATCTTCAAATAAATTTCAGATTTTTTTCAGCATCTCTAAATTTATTCTCATAATTTTATTAAAAATTTCTTAAATTACCTGCTCTAAAAAAGAAAAAACACTAAAACATTTAGATGAAGCCTGAAAAGCCATAATGAGTGACTAAGACAAAGAAAGTGTAGTGTGACCTGGGCGTTTGTTCTTATTCTTTTAATATGACTGTCTGGGAGAAACACCTTCCCTGCATAACTAAGATGTTCTACCACTAACTAGCTACATGATCTTGGACAAACTATTCAGCCTTAGATGCTTCCATTTCTTCTTTCATAAAATGGATATAGTAAAAGTATTCATAGATTAGGTTAATCAGGTAACAGATGTACTAATTGCTCAGGATGGTGCTTCCCATATAGTGCTTATTATGTATTAGCTTTATTATTGTAACCTTGTCAGAGAGATGGTAACACCTGTCATTTATTATGTAACACTAAGTGCCAGGCAATCTGTTAACAACTTCATCTTGTTTAATATAACTTTCTCATAATATAGATTCTAATCCAGTTTTCATGAGAAAGGGGGAAAATGCCATTAGGGAAAGAGGTACAGTAAATTGCCCATAATCACAGAATCAATAAATAGTAAAGGAAGCATCTGATCTGAAGCTTCTAATCACTACCCAAGGTAGTCTTATCTCTTACCCATGTCACTGATGTGCTCATAGCACTGATGTACCATAAGCACTGGTTGATCGTAAGTTCACAAAAACAAAACTTATTATTACTATTTTGGTGAGACATGGTCTCACTCTGTCACCTACGCTGGAGCGCAGTGGTGTGATCTTGGCTTAGTGCAGCCTCTATCTCTTGGGTGCAAATGATCCTCCTGCCTCAGCCTCCCAAGTAGCTGGGACTACAAAGTAGACGAGATTACAGGTGTGCACCACCACACCTGGCTAATTTTGTTTATTTTTGGTTGAGATGAGATCTCACGACATTGCTCTAGTTTGTCCTGAATTCCTGAGCTCAAGTGATCCAGCCAGTGTTTACATTCTGCTACTTTAATGAGACCACATTTACACAGGTCACATTCCCTTTCCTAATTGGTTTTCTACACTGTCATGCCCACCTTTGAGTGGTGTCTTCGCTTTAACCTTTTTTAAAAACCAATCAGCACACACTCCCCATTCTAAGTCCATAAAAGGCCCCAGACTCAGCTACAAGGAAGGAACTTTCTGCCTTTGGGTAGGTAGCCATCCCCATGTCCCCTCTCGGCTGAAAGCTGTTTCACTGCTCAATAAACTTCTCTCCGCCCTCCTCACTCTTCAATGTCCAGTGTATCCTCCTTCTTGGGCCCAGTACAAGAGCTCAGGAACTGCCAAACACAGGTACAAGCTGTAACAGAGGCAAGCTGGGGCACGCCAGTGTGGCTGAATGGGGCCCAGGCAAGGCGTTGTCAGCCAGAGGTCCCCGGTTTGCAAAGCAACCGAGAAAATAATGCCTACAATCAATATTAGGCAAAATCGATATGCTAATATACAATTAACATATTAATTATACATAATATTTATAATCAAAGATAGCCTTTCAAGGTATCTCCCTAAAAAAATTTAGTAGCAGTTAATTTTTTAATGATTCCTTCTCTTTGAAAGTAATAAAACTTTTAATAAGCAAAAATAAAAATCTAGATGGGTTATTCAGTTTAAATTTGGTACAATTTTACCTTTTTAAAGTAAATTAGGTAAATGTATGACATAAGTAAAGGAAGAAATATATGAATAAATGGCAAACGGTTTGCTCAAGCTCTGCAAATTTCTGAATATTCTGAGAGATCAGAATTTAAAATGCAACAAACTCCAACTATTAAATATTTGTGGTAAAAAATGATCAAGTGTATGGAAAAATTGTTTCTGACACTTAGAAAAGTGGCTGTCAAATAGGCTAAAAAAAAAAAAAGGATGAGAGACAACTGGATGAGATGACACCAGAGAATTTAATGTCATCCATTACATTTCTCAGCCTGGTATAAATCCACAATATATCATTTGGCTTCAAGCACAAATCAAATGAATCATCACTGCTAACTAAAAATCAAACAAATACCATGTTAAGTAAGTTTTTTATCCTGTAACACTATGCTTGCATTCCATAGCAAATATTTTGGAATAAGCACAAAGCCTTACATAAGACCAAAGATATTGCCTTAAAAATTAAAAGTAAGCATACTGGATAATATTGTTATAGTATTTAAAAGAAACCATATTAAATTTCACAGAATTTTTACACATCTGTTATTAAAATCATTTTATGATATTGCTGGTTAAAGTGAAAGTATTTACTATCTATGGTACTGCTAACACAATTCTTATATGAGTTTTTCTGTTTCTATGGTAACATGAATTATAAAGTTCAATGAAGCTGAATTCAGTAATGTGTATTTTTCTGTTATTCAAGGTGAAAAGGAAATGAAACATTTCTAACATTCATAAACTGCAGCAAATGTCTGAATTCCATTTAGAGATAAGATGATAATTACTAAAGTAATTAGAATTCTTCCTGGATGGAATTATTTTGCACACAGTGGAAATTTAGATTTGAGAATGAAAGTAGGGGCCAGAGTATATTCAGCATCAGTAATTAATTACAACCCAAACCCATCCGCCATTCTGATACCTTGGAACAGACTATACCTTCTTCTGTGTGCTTCTGACTACAATATAAAAGAAAGCTCATCCTCCACCCCCACCCCTAAGTCAGAAAGATAAAGTGGGTGAAATCATTTTATTCAAGAAAAAATCCAATTACAGAAATAATCAACTTTTCTCTCTTGCTTTATTTTTTCATATTTGAAAGGGCTTTCACATTAGCAGAACCAATTAAACGAATATCAGGACAGGGCAAAATCTACAAAGTTAGGCAAGTTTCTTAAATCTTTTAAAATTAAACTTTGAAAAAAACCACTTAAGAGACTGAAACCCAGATCGTGGCATTCTTTAACGGGAAAACATAACTGGAAGGTAACTAAACATCAGGTCTTGGGAAGAATAATTTATAAAATGATACAGTCAAAATGCAGTTGCCTCTAATATCCAGTCCATTATTAAGAAATTAGGCAAATGATTACTTTTAATGGAAGCGTTATCAAAAAATAGCACTCAGAAACATTACATTTCAAGTCTTATGTCATCCTAAAGTGCAATTGGTATAGCATCATCATAAATAATACTGAATAGGGATATATACAAATTGGAAAAAATATATATACACACACACACACACACACACACACACACACAGAGCAAGCAAGTGAGAAAGACGATGGGAAGCTATATTTATGGAATAGAAATTATAAAATCCTTTAAATCAAAACACAGATTTATAATCACTTTATTTCTTATGAGTTGAGCATATTTTCTTATTGTGTTTTATTGTTTTAAAGGTCAGAGGTTGACAAACTACAGCCCATGTGCCAAATCCAGCTGTTGTCTGTTTTTGTAAATAAAGTTTTATTGGAACACAGCTACACTCATTCATTTCATACTGTTTATGGCTGCTTTCACTACAAAGCAGAATTGAATAGTTGTGACAGTTGCAACAGAAACTGCATGGTCTGCAAAACCAAAATTATTTACCATCTGCTGAGATTCTAACCAACCAGGCCCACGACTCTGATTTTTGATAAGAACTCCCAGGAACACTCCAGGGTGAATTGAGGGCCAGTGGGTATATATAATGCTGTCCCGAATGTAGCCCTCATCAACCTTTCCATCATCACCCAATTCCGATTGATATGATTCAAATCAGAATACTTCCTCTCTGAGCAATCCCATTGTACAATCCCCTATCCACACTACTCACTGAAATCAGAAGACTTCCTCTCTGAGCAATCCTACTGTACAATCCCCTATCCATACTCCTGATATTCCCTGGGCCACCTCTCTGACAAAATTTTTCTTGATTTTATCTCAGCATCTTGATTCATTCACAGTCCCTCCTTTGTACCTCTATGATGTCCCTGTTATGATCTTCCTGACATTTTTTTTACATCTGTTTTCTTGCTTTATGCCTCCTAATAAACTGTAAGCACCTGGTGGACAAGGATGGAGTCATATTCACATTCCTACACTCTGTAGTAATGAGGCAACAGCCACATAGACATTTGAGGCTCAATAAAAGTACCCACTGACTTAAAGGTGAAATGTTTGGGAGAACTTGGAAAAGCAGACAGTAAGATGAATACATGAATTTAATAAAGCAATAGGCTTTATTCACCAAAAGATCAATGATTAATCCCTGTTTTGACTAATACCAATTTCAATATTTTCCTTTAAGTCCCAGAAGTTAGCTCTGGTGGGGAAGAATAAAGTGGAGATTCACAAGGCTTTGTAAATGATGGCTTCTCTTTAGGAAAAGGGGATACTATCATTGTGAGCAGTACAAGTTGGCTCCAGCGCCTGGTTTCTCAGCAGCATCTGCCTAGCCTTTCTGCAAAGAGAAGCTGTCATCTACAAAGCCCTTTGAATTTCCACTTTCTGTTTCCCTGGCTCAGTGGCACACACCTGTAGTCCTAGCTACTCAATAGGCTCAGACGGAAGGATCACTTGAGCCTAGGAGTTCAAGACTAACCTGGGCAACATGGTGAGACTCCATCTCTTAAAAAAAAAAA
>NW_012106030.1:2810641-2890653 GCF_000951045.1 Mandrillus leucophaeus | reverse complement strand
AAGGGAGCCCACTACCCACAGCCCCCTTCTTCTTACATACCCAGGCGGCAGTGCTGGAATGCTGGGCATGGCATGAATGCTGGTGGTAGCTGACCCTACACCAAGAAACACTTTAAAACCTCAAGAACAAAGCCACTATATTACAAAACATCAGGACACTGCAACCATCCCCAAATGGAGGGAAGGAAATAACATTAGTCATGTGTGCATTAGCTAATTATCAGGTTAATAGTGTGGCATCTTCTAACACCAGCCTCTCTGAACCAAGAATATGGAGGACACTCTTTTAAGTGCTTTTCATATATCAACTCATTTAATCCTCAGAGTAATCAGTGAGATATGCAATATTTTCCTCAGTTTACAGATGCGGCAATGGACACACAGAAAGGTTATGTAAGCTGCCCAATGTCACACAGCAATAAGCAGCAGAGTCAGGATCTGAACCCTTCCTGTCTGTGATCTGAAATAATAAGCTGCCTTCCACTGATGGAGGGCAGTGAATGTTGAATAGTGCCAGATGTATTTGTTCCAAAAGGCCCCTTTTCTCAGAAACAATGACTATCAGGTGTCATTGAACAGTGACTTGAGATGCCATCTGATGACCCACACAACTACTACATAAAAATACCCACATAAGGTTATTTTCTCAGCACCCCTCCATTATTAGATTGTTATTCTCATATTAAAAAACAAGGGCACTGAGGATAAGGTCACTTGTCCATGGACACAGAGCTAGTTTACAGTAGAGAAGGCCTGGAATTAGGATCTCTGACTCCTAGTGTTTTACTTATGCATTTACTGTTTTAGCCAAGGGAAAGAAATCTAGAAAAAATCCTCACCAGATAACACATCTGTGGTAGCAGCCAACAAAGAGATATTCGTGCAAGTTCAGATTTCATCATGCACATTTTCAGTGATGCCTCTAAATAAGGGAAAGGGAGAGTGGAGCCCACGGGAGTAGAAATGTTAATAGGTACAACTAGCCCCTGACTCAGAGTCAGGGAGAAAACAAACACATCTTGTTAATTTTTAACACTTTACCTCATGTTCATGTCCCAAACCATGCAAGGTCTGGAAAGTAGCACTGATTACATCATTTTTTGGCAAAAGAATCTGGGATTATTTAGATAACTATAGCAGTGCTTGATACCAAGTCCTGAACAGTCACTGCCAGGCACACAAACCAAAGTATTCCTGCCTGCCTGCCACATCAGTCCGATCCAGCTAATGACCATAAAAACCCAAAGAAGGTCACATGCTATAGTCCTTTTTCTATGCTATTTTGCCAAGTGCTATGGTTTGAATGATGGTGTCCCATTCAAAATCTATGTTGAAACGGAATCCGCAATGCTACAGTATTAATAGAGGTGTGGTCTTTGGGAAGTGAGACATCATGAGGGCAGAGCCTTATAAAAGGGCAAGGCTGAAGGGAGCGCTCTCTTGCCCCTCACTCCCTTCTGCCATTTGAAGAAGCCGGGCAGTGCCATCTTTGAGGAACGAGCCTTCTCCTGACACTGAACCTGCTGGTGCCTTGATCGTGGACTTCCCAGCCTCTAGAACTGTGCGAAATAAATAAATTTCTATTGTTTATAAATTACCCAGTCTCAGGTACTTTGTTACAGCAGCACAAATGGATTAAGACACGGAGACATCAAAACAACCTTCTGAGAAGGAAGGGGGACATGTCCAGCTTACAGAGGTTTAGAAAAGTGAAATGTTTTCACAGAGAAACCAGGATTTGCAAACTATTGCCTTTCAAACCAGCTCAACTGAATATTTAGAAGAATCATTAATAATCTATTAACTATAAATACTAATGATTATACCATGTCAACATAAAGTTAGCATTTATAAAAATTAACAATAATGTCATTATTAACAATAATTTTGGCATGTGTGAAAGGGTTTTGGGCTATGAACTTAGAGAATCTGGTAACGGAGAAAGTTTTGTCTGTGACCACCAATGTAAGAAGCAAGTGTATAAATGTGTGTGATGCTATCAGCCAGTCAGGAATCGGAGTGGTAAAGTCTATTAGAATGAAGGCTTGAGTTAAAGACAATTTGATTCAATTCCATCAATGATAAGTGAATACTTACAAGTAAGGGGCAAGAAAACAGAATCAGGGTGTAATAGAGGACTAAACAGCATTTCTAGCCACCAGTGGAGGTAAACAGTAATGTGACCAACCGTGCCAGGCTCAATACAAGAGAGAAGGGTGGGATGAGGAGATGTCGAGGAGTAAAGAGAATTATGAGCCTTAGAGAAGATAAAATCAAAGAATAACACAGGGAGGAAAAAGAAAAGATAAAAGGAAAAACTACAGAGGTTTTTTGGTACAACAGGGTATAACAGGATCACAGATTGCCCTCCTAATGTAGAATGTGCTTAAATTAACTGAAACAAAGGTAACATCAATAGAATTTATATTCCACTTCAATCTATGTATGTAGCTTCAATTACAGCAAACATTTCCCTTAGCAAACAGCTTTAACAAAATCAATTTCTGATCAGAAAAGCAAATGAAGAAACCTGGGGTGGCAAAACACAACTAATGACTATATCTCATCACAGCTAAAGGTCCAAGGCACAATGCTGTATATACTGTGACAATATGCTTCCTGTACAAAGTGATTTCCTCCTAAACACAAAGTCACATTCTCCAAGTGGCCTTGAATAAGAATTGCTTTTAATTCCATGATGATACTTTTAAAAGATGTTAACATAAATAAACTGAATACAACAGAAAGTCACAAGGAAATGACTCTGAGATAGCAAAATGCGAAGGTATGTATTGCCACTAAAATAGGGATGATGAATAATTTTCAGAGCCCATAAAAATGCAGAGACAAATGATGAAAGCATGAAGATATGAGTTTTTTCTTAAGTGAGCCTAGCATGCTTTTTACAAAAGGAGAGAAGAGTAGTCTTGGAAGTATTCTTACAAGTGTTGCCTACAAAACATCTCTAAGTAGAGTAAAATGGAAATGAAGAAACAGTGTCACGTAGATTTTTGGAGTCTGAAAGAACCTGAAACGTTCATGTAGATCCCCCTTCTACTGAATCATTTATACATACATACATACATATATATATGTAGATCCCCCTTCTACTGAATCATTTATACATATATGTGTGTGTGTGTATATATATGTGTGTGTGTGTGTGTATATATATATGATGTGGGCAGAAGACTTACTTTAGGTTTTGATCCTGAGGAAAATTCAATTAATCAATACCATCAATTAAACTGACAGATAATTTAACCAATATCATGGAAGGAAGACATTGTACGCTCTATAAACGTGCTATGTGCTAAAAACAACAAGATACTATACCTTCCCTGAAAAACTTCACTCACAGCTAAGTTAGGTGTACACCAGCAGTAGTAGTAGAAGTGGTAGTTGTGGTAGTGATAATCAGTCATGAGAAACATTTATGATGCATTTTGTGTGAAGTTCAAGTGCTTTCCATATATTAACTCACGAGATCTTCCTAAGCACTCCCATAAGATAGGTACTATTTCTATCTCTATCTCTATTTTTTATATACTCTCAACAGAAAGAAAAGCCAGAGCAGAGGCATTCAGGTAAAAAGAAACCAACAGCAAACACCACAGGATGCAGGGCCTGTGAATGGGAGGATCGTAATACAGCTAACAAGGAGGGTAGGACCAGCATATAGAAGTTTGGGGAAAAGCAGCTATCAAAGGCTTTTGTGGCGAGGAAAACGTTTGAAGTTGTACATCAGCAAGATGATTCTGGAAATACCTTAAGAATGAGATCGATGAAACAGACATGATAGAATACAAGATAGTACTGGCCTCAAATAGGATAGTGACAGTGGGGCGGGTAGGGGAAGGAGTGTAAGAAGAGGTGTAATCATTGGAAGCGGTGGCTGATTAGGTGACTGCCTTGAGTGGAGGTAGGTGGTGGCAGAAGGAAGTGGAGACAGCAAAAAGGGTCTGAACATGATTCTAGGATTTTAAGCTTGGACATGACTGGAAGGAGAGGCCATTAACCAAGACACCTACCAGAGTACCCAGTGCCACTAGAGAGGTGTTAGTTGTGCAAGGAATGAACTATAGGTGCAGGTAGGGCAGGGACCACATTACATTCAGCTTTTACCTCCCTGGTGCTTCATGCGCAGTGAGGTTCTAAAACTTCATGCGCAGTGAGGTTTGTTAGTAGAGAAGCAGAGACAGGGGCAAATGGTGGTATGGTGGTGGAGTAGGGTGGGTGGGAAATGGGGATGTACAGTTAAAATATTAGATAGAAGACCAATACATGAGATTTATGTAATTAATTTGTAAGAGACATTGGGAAGGAGCTGCAGCAGACTCAAAATGGATTAAGACTTGAGTGCCTCAACTAGAAATTTTCCCTGGTAGTTAAAACATTTAAAGGGATAAAAATAGTACAAAAAAAAAAAAAATGAAGAAAACCACTTTCACCAGGAAACAAACTGCATTCTAGATGACTATTTCTTATTTACCAAATTCAAAATGCATACCAAATATCCTCTACCCTTAGAATTGGGTCCCTCAAAATTAAGTCCCACATCAAAGATTTGAAAAGAAAATCTCTAAATAGCTAAACCTGTGTTATCCATGTAACTTATTTTATCAAAAGCAATTTTACTGGTGCACATGAAACATGAAGGAAATGTTTCTTTGGACTTTGATTTGGTGTTACGTGATTTTACCAGACTGTATGCTAGCAACCACATAAATTATAGTCCAAAGATATACTAAACATTAAGTACCTATTTATCAAAAATTTTAAATGCTACACAAAAACCTTTATCAAATTATCCAGTACCAAATACGATAGGCAAGTATTATATGTTGTGTGAGAAAGTATTTTAAAGAAAATAATCCAGAACACACACACACACACACACACACACAAGATTTTCAGAGTAACATCGAAAAAAAAAATCTAAGATAGAAGGTAATTTGATACAAACACTGTATTTTATTACATTGAAAATTTGGTTTAAAGGAATTACATGATTTAAGCCTGAGTTTTTTTTATTCAATCCTTCTGTTTCGATTACTTTTTACAAAATTAAATCTGCTGATGGTGTGCATATTTCCAATAAATGCAACAGCATGAGATTCCATACTAGCAGGACACCTGCTAACATCTTTTATTCATGTGCGTGTTCCCAGTGCAAAGCAATTATATTATTTCAAATATTTTAAAATGTTTTCTATTACTGCCTAACATAACGGCAGGTTACCTCACAAATCACCTGTTTCCTTTTGCACTCTCTCTAAATCTATGAGAAAAAGATTTATTTGTGGTGTTGTGTATAGAAGTCAATAAAAGATTGCAAGTAATCTGAGTCTGGTTTACTTGCATCTGATTGCAGATGTGAGAACACAGCTTCCTATCAAATGCAAGAAAAAGGCATGCATATATAGATTTTGTTTCTTATCCTTGATCCAGATCTTTGCAACTGGTTCCCAATGTTATAAGCTCTGGAGACAAAAATAAGTGTTAAGAGCTAGTTCTTACAGCTCTGAAAACCCTGCAACAATTATTGGTGCCTCCTGGAGGGCTTATCATCCACGCGCAACTGCAGTCTTATCAGTTTCTCATCTTCAGGTGTGGGCAAAAAGGCAGATGTGGGCACAATGCTTGAAAAAGAGAGTGATATGAGGAATTAGGGAAAGAACAATGCATGTCTATGTATTATTCAATGCAATGAATTTCTGTATACTAATTTTAGGCCAGTATATCATAGGTATATTATGTCATTTATTCTTAGTATAAGTATTTGGGGAGAAAAAGTTAGCTTTGAAGATTACTTTTAAAATATTGTTTTAGGCACTGAAATAATGACCCTGAAGTATAATAATATTTTAATAAATTTTAAGTTACTCATTGACATGTGCCTAAATTGAATAAGAATTTTTAGTGAAGCTATTCAAGCTATTTAAATCCATAATTTTACATGACTTAAGTATTAATTGTAGCTAGTATCTAAATCGTAATAACCGATTATTTATCCCTTTCTGATCTAATTTTTCCTGGTGATAGTGTCTACTCAACAAAAATATCTATTTACTCTCAACCCGACTGAGAGACATTCATCTCAAAGAAAACAGTCTCACACAAAGCTTTATCATAGGGATACAAGACTTCAGCCCATTATTGTTTTATGACTAAAAAATGAGTGACTTAAGACAAAAAGCTCAACATCCTTAAACTTCATTTCTATTCAGTCTCTAATAAATACCATCTGTTGTGTACTTTAGGGATCTAATACCCGTCAAAAACTCCATCGTATTATGAGAATCGGCACCAAGTTGATCTGAAATGCATATTTGAACAGATGTGTTTAAATTACATCTCCGTCTATCCACATGCATAAATTCAGAGCAAGTGTGTGTTGATTTAAAATGCATAAAAAAAGGGATTTGGAGATGCATCAAAAGTGAACAGCATCTCAACGGATCAAGGCTCACATTACAAAAGGTCAGTACTAAAAATAAAGTTTGCATTTATTAAGGGTTGCACCAGGGGGCTGTTCATGGGAACTGACTTAATGTTTACTGCACAAAACCAGGCACTGAAACTACACTAATTTTTCACAACTCCTCCATGTACAACATTAAAACTGTCATGCATGGACAGAAAAAATGGAATAGTAGACAACAAAATAGAAAAAATTATATGGCATGTCTAGTGACTGACATTAGTTCATATGGCTCAGTCCCCCATGTTTCAATCATACTTTGCATTTCTCTAAAAAAAAATTTGAGTGATTCTTACAGGCATGATACTGTTCTGATTCCATATTTTATAGAAATGCTTCCTAAAGTTAAAATTAATCAAAGCCTTTTAGAACTCTGAAGTTCTTCAATGTTTAGTGAGGAACTAAACATTCAAAAATACAGGTGCAAAGGTACTGACATGTAAATGTTCTCCATTTTCCACAAGGTGATAATTTTTATGCTGGCTCTCACTATCAATAAAGCTTACTGTTAAGCTGTTAAAGGTAATGGTAATGATGGCTTGCCCATTCTCCATTAGGTTAACAGTACAGAAACAAGAAAACTAATTGCTGAGTGAAATTCCTAATATTAATATCAATGTCATGGTGTATTAAGTTTATACTACTTATACCAGCAGTCCCCAAACTTTTTAGCTCCAGGAATCGGTCTCCTGGAAGACACTGCTTCCATGGACTTGGGGGTTTGGGGAGATGGTTTCAGGATGAAATTGTTCTGCCTCAGATCATCAGGTGTTAGATTCTCATAAGGAACATGGAACCTAGATCCCTCACATGCGCAGTTCACAATAGGGTTCATGCTCCTGTAAGAATGTGATAACATAGCTGATCTGAGGGGAGGCAGAGCTTGGGCAGTAATGCTTGCTCACCTCCTGCTGAGTGGTCCAGTTCCTAACAGGCCATGGAATGGTATCAGGCTGTGTCCTGGGGCTTGGGGACCCCTGACTTACACAATATATGTGCAGGCAGCTTTTGAAGATTCAGCTCTTAATGAAGAAGCTGAATGTGAGAATAAATATATAATACTGGCTCTTGAATATTCACACCTAGGTAGGTAATGCTATTACTGAAACCAGCGTTAGATATACTGGATAATATTTTCTTCATTCACAGATGAGAAAAGTAAAAATTAAATAAATGGACAACTGAAAAAAGCCTTATACACTGGCCATCTTTCAAATTAATCTTTATAGAAGGGGTGTCCAATATTTTGGCTTCCCTGGGCCACACTGGAAGAAGAACTGTCTTGGGCCATACATAAAACACATTAACACTAATGACAGCTGATGAGCTTAAAAAAAAAAAAAAACTACAAAAAAACTCATAACATTTTAAGAAAGTTTACAAATTTGTTTTGGGCTGCATTCAAAGCTGTCCTAGACTGTGGGCTGGACAAGCTTGCTATGATAAGTTAGAGCAGTTTAAGAAAAAAGGAATGACCATTTTAAAAGGAATGACCATTTTAAAAGTAATTTCAGATTGGTACAAAAAAGAGATCTCTGACTACCTTTGTAAAAAATGTTTGCTTTCTGTTAAAATTCTAAATATCTTCTAGGTTTATAGTGTGTGCTGATTATTCTGTTCCCTTCTGTCCCCAGCCCCGCTGTGTGCTCAGAAGTCTGACCCCTACAGAATCTATCACAGGGGCTCTGTATCCCACACATTACAGTTCAGCACCATTGAGCTTCAATTCCCTTCCTAAATCCCCATGCCTTCTAGCCTACTGGTCTCCACACATAGAATATTTGTCTTACTGCTCCTCTAAATCTATTTGATAGAGCTAAACTCTCCTCTGTTCAGGCCTCTACTTAAAGATTTTTTCCTCTGGGAAAGCTTCCTTGAAGTTAGAGTATCTTCGGTGGCCTTTCCAAGCTGCCAAACTCCCTTGTATATTTTAATGTTCCATTATAACTGCGTGTCTTTCTAAGTCTTCTCCACTAGGGCAATTAAGTTCCTTGTGGACAGTAATCACCCTTATCTTTCATTCTACTATATTCCCAGGGTCCAGAGCTCAGATGCCTGACACAAAGTAGGCACTTAATACACATCAATGAGTCAATGGAAGAGTTACTAGCCCCCTTTCTAAGAAAGGAAACCCAAATTCCAAAAATAATATTTATTGAGATCTCATTGTCAACTTTTAATATGTAATAGGTGAAATTAAATATTTATGTGACACATTTAACAAAATTAAGTAAATGTAAATCACATAATCGTTAGTGGCAAAGTAAGGCAGAATCACTGGAAAATGAATCAGTTTGAACAACAGTGTAATCTAGAGCTGAACTATCCAATACAGTAGGGGGTAGCTACACATGGCTAGTTAAATTAAAATGAATTAAAAGCAAATAAAATGAAAGATTCAGTTCCTCAATTGCACTAGCCACATTTTAAGTATTTGACATGACATACGGCTAGGCACCACCAGTTCCACAGCACAGACATAGAATATTTCCATCACTGCAGAAAGCTCTATTGGGCAGCACTGTTCCAGAGAGCTGAGATCCTATAACTGATAGAACTTAAGAAATAAAGCAACCCATAACGATGTATTTGAATTGTACTTTCTTCATTTTATAAAATGGTGATAATACATATTGATTATGTTCCCATGAAGATTAAATAAAATGGTGTTTTAAAATAGTTCAGTGTTTAATACATAACTGGTGATCAAACAAGCATTCTTCCCCTTTCTCCTGTAATGCAAAGGCATTCTGCTCCAGGCACATCTTATCACATATTCCCCTGCTGTAAAACTGCTATTTTTCACTCTGTGATAAAAACAATGGTTTTCAAACTTCTGTGGGAAAGGGAAAGAGCTTGTAGGGTTCTAGGCCTTCTATTTCCTGACTTTTCCATCAAAACAGTGTTAGATTAACTGTCACATATTGGGTTTCCCCTTTCGATTTTTTCTCCCATTAAAACATCATGAGTGAGAACAAGCAAATGAACAAAAAAAGTCCGAAAAAATCAACGTTCTAGAAGATACATCTCCAAACTTTATCAATGATGAGCAAATAAGGCCCATGATAATCCAAGTCCTCTTGTCTAATCTCCTCCCACTACCTTTCTCTTCTCAATGTTACATACATACTTAGTTGAAGACATCAGGACAAACACCAACAGTCAGCCAGAAAACAAAGCAAATGATTTTGTATTTTTCCTTGGCTTTGATGAATTCACAGATGTCACCAATGCTGCTAAGTTGTTGTTTATTAGTGATGTGAATATCAAAATTAAAGTGAATGAAAATTAGCCTTCATGAATAGTTTGCACAGATTAACTACAGGCAAGAATATTTTCAAAGAGGTTGAGAAAACGCTAATTCATCACAACCTGAAGTGGAATCTGCTATGATGTGTTACAACTGATGGTGGCTAAAAACGTGTGAAATACAAAAAGGCTTAAGTAAACTAATTTACAAAAGCTTGTGAAAATGTAAGCTGATGGTGTTATTCATCAGTAGACATTTTGGAAAATATCTGAATCTCATATGTCCTTAAGTCAGCAGTATCAACAGTGGGTTTCATTCTCAAAGACTTAACTTCCATCACTTCTACAAATTTTTGTCAGAAACAGAAGCTTAACACCTTGACTTGCTCTGCCACAACATACTTTGATGGTTAATAGTGGTAGAGTTTTATTGTGATTTACTGGGCTTATGGCTGAGACTGAAATTTTTCCTCAGTAGGAAGACCTGCCTTCAACCACTACTATCAAACACTTCTAAACTAGCTTCTATGACAGACTTAATGTTTCTTAATGTGTTCAACCTGAAGTTACATGGAAAAATTTTGCTTTTATGCAAAATGAATACTGCAATAGATCATTTTTAACAACAACTAATGTTTAAATCCCAAGTAATGTCAAGCTGCTTTATACAGTTACCATTCTGTCAAACTTAAAGCATTAAGCATGCTCTACACTCCAAAACAAATTTGGAGCAGATATATTTTCTGAGATCAAACCACATATCCAACAGCATTTTTCAGATTTTGATGCAAGTGCAAAGGAAATGTTAATATTTAAAAATCCATTTAACTGTGCAATTGAGTGGAGCTTCCATCTAACCATCAATTGCAAGTGATTGATCTGATAAAAGACAAATAGAGAAAGTAGAATCTAATAGAATTCTGTAAATGCCTTCCAAGCGCTAAATGCTCAGTTAAAACCATGTAATGCTGATATCATGAATTGGTATCAGTGTTTGGCAGCAAGAATCTGTGTGAAAATACAGTTTCAAAGATGAAATATGTAAAATCTCATTACCCATCAGCACTGACAAATCAATATAGACAACTGATTTTGATGACAGGGCATACTAAACTTTGAACATCAGTAAGTGAACTGTTATCCCAAATAAAATCATTTCATTCTTCTTAGTAATAGACTTATATTTTTAAAATTGTACTGTATTAATATATTTTACAGTTCATCAATAAAAAAATCTGTAGAAGTGTGTTTTCTTGGCCGGGCGTGGTGGCTCAAGCCTGTAATCCCAGCACTTTGGGAGGCTGAGATGGGCGGATCACGAGGTCAGGAGATCGAGACCATCCTGGCTAACACGGTGAAACCCCATCTCTACTAAAAAATACAAAAAACTAGCCGGGCGAGGTGGCGGGCGCCTGTAGTCCCAGCTACTCGGGAGGCTGAGGCAGGAGAATGGCGTAAACCAGGGAGGCGGAGCTTGCAGTGAGCTGAGATCCGGCCACTGCACTCCAGTCTGGGTGACACAGCGAGACTCCATCTCAAAAAAAAAAAAAAAAAAATGTGTTTTCTTTCTTGATAAACACACATATACACACACAAGCTTGCTGACCCTTAGATGTTTTCTAATGATCCTGAATAGTTTAAAATACATGTACAAGGAAAATTTTTCTCTCAAATATGAGCTACACTTGAACAAAACCTATGGGTGCTAAATAATGTTTCAAATGGTAAAAAGTAAAAGTGTGTAGGAGATCCCCAGCAGGGTAAGAGACTAGATGTGCCTTGTCTCAGGGATTGCCCGTGTTTTATTTTGAATAATCCTATAAAGACAATTTGAGGGGGTTACCGGCCCAGTCTCCAGTCATTGGTTTCAGAATCTTATTTACTGAGGAATTTATTCTTGAAGCAATTTTTGATGACACATTCCTGTGATTGGCTAAGATCGCTGTTGATAGAGAATATGATAAAATAAAATCCATATTGAATCTCAAGCACAACATGCACAAAAATTAATAAATATTTCCAAAGCAAGAGCTCTTAATATGGTATCTCCATTTTGCTCTATTTCATTAAATGGACCCCAGGAAAAAAATTATCTCTTCACATGTGACATGTAGACAATCTACTACAGTGTAAACTTTATAGATTAAAAGATTTCAAAAGTAATTGAGTTTACAATTCACAAACAAGATTCCTAAAATGAATTTTACACCCTTGTGCCTTTTGTTTAGAAAGGGAAAATATCATATGTGAATTGTTCATATTTGATTTCTTTGTATTTATCAAGCCAAAGCAAGATTGTTTTTTTTGTAAAACAGCAACAAAAATAATTTGCTGAGATTAGATTATCCATTTTTTGCTTGGATGAACAAATAGCTGTACTAAACTAACCCTATATTCACACGAACAAGTCTTTCATTGTGTTCAACTTGTAGGCAGTTTGTGTTGCCCTGATTTAATAGAAAAAATGTTTTCCTTAGTGCTTTGGCTAGCTTTATTAGGTACAGATCACTCTTATTATCAAGTTGCATGTGTGCTTTAGAAAATTGTATTTGTCTCTGGTAAAATAAAAACCTATCAGTCCATCTGATCTATGAAGCTGCTTTAATTGGCCACTTATTTGAAACAAAACAGGTGTAATTCCAAACATTAATTTTTATTTCATAAATATTTCTTATTAAAAATCGTTAAAGGTTGCTAGATTCTCCAGTGATAAGACAATCATGGCACAAAGGTAAAGCTGGAACTCATAAAAGTTACAGAGCCAACAAGTGGATACAGACGATAACACTGCTCCTTAACTGAGAAGATGGAGACCATTTGGCAACAGCAGAATTTTGCTTCATCTATGTATCTCAGTGTAGTTTGGTTTCATTTTCTGTATCTTCCTTCCAGATTCTGAGGAACTGGAATCTTGCTGTTTTCTTTATAGCTAGATCTATTCTTCTAGAACTCATGATGGGCTTTGTTTTTGTCCCTGCTTCTTTCTATAGCATTGTCTCACTCTTCCCTTATAATTCACTCACCTTTATTAAGGAACAAATCAACCTAACTTATCTTACCTAACTCCACCATCCTCTTTCCCTAGCTTGTTCCAGATATTTTCCTTTCCAGATCTTTGGAGGAGCAGAACACAGTTACTGCTGCTGCTGCTTCCTCACTATTAGCTTCCTGGTAAACTCTCTGTAACCTGGCTCCTGCCCCAGCATGCTGATGAAATTATGATTTCATCACCGGCAAATCCACTAACATTATTTTCTATCCTAATTCAACTTGATCTACTTACTGTATTGGCCATTATTAACCATCCTTTTCTTAACTGTTCATTTGAGAAATATATACTGTGCACCTGTGACATGCCAGGTTCCGGGGCTATGGCTACTACTTTCACAGAGCGCATCGTCTATAGTGAAGTGAGTACTGGGACAGATACAGCAGAGATCGTAGCCAGCTGGGCAGGCAGGGAAGGCATTCCAAGTAAATGACAGTAGGCCAAGGCCTTCTCTTGCAACACTTTTTCCGTAGCTTGGGTTTTATACTGATTTGGAAACTATTCCATATGTTTCCCTCCTTAGATTCTCTTAACCTTCCCATTCTCCTCTCCAGGTCCCTTTAAAGCCTATCCTCCATGTCCACCCGTCCCTACTCTCTCCCTTCTAAGGTTTTGTGTATCTTTTCTTCTATGATATCAATGGTTTTTTGGTCATTCAGGTTAAAAAAAGCTTTCAGTAAACATTAACTCATCTGTTCCATCCTTTATCACTAGTCAAGCACTAGTTAAACAAGAAATATCTCAGCAGGTCTCCTATGCTTGCCCTTTCCCTTTATTTCCATTGCCAGTGCTGATCTCATCAATGGTCACTACCACATTGTTCTCATCACCTCATCCTATTGAGAAAATATTGCAACAGCTTATTTATTTGCTACCCCAAGTATAAACAAACAGGCATAACTTCTAAGTCCCTCAAAAATCTGAATTCATCCTAATTATCTGGGCTGTTCTTTCACAACTTCCCAACTGCACTTTCTTCTGAAACCAAATCAGTTTACCAACTGGCAAACGAAGGCGCTTTGTTGGTCTCTCTGCAGTAGATGTTGGGGATCCCCTCACTTGGACTGTACCTTTCTCTCCTACCTAGCCAAATATAAAATGCACATTGTAACTCTAAAGTGATACTCCTTAATAACAAATATTTACAAACATTTTTAAATTGACCACTATGGGCCAGGAATTATTTATCTATTTGAAATATAGTCATGCATCACTTAAATGGGGCTACATTGTGAGACAGGTGTCATTAGGTGATTTTGCTGTTGTGCGAACATCACAGAGTGTACTTACATAAACCGACTATACACCTAGGCTATATGGTACAGGCTATTATGGTTCCTAGGCTACAAACGGGTGCAGTATGTTACTATACTGAACACTGCAGGCAACTGAAATGCAATGGTAAGTATCTGTGTATCTAAACATATCTAAACACAGAAAAGGTACAGTAAAAATACAGTATTATAATCTTATGAGTACACCAACATATATGCAGTCTGTCATTGACTGAAATATTGTGATATAGCACATTATATAAAAAGTTACTCAATTTTTATAACAAACTGGTGAGAATAGGTATTATAATCAGCTTTATTTGGGAGATTAGGGAAGGGAGAATGATTAAGTAACTTTAAACAAAAATGGATGGAGCTCCCCTGTTTTGAACATTTCTGGAGTAAAGAAATGAAGGGGAAATAGCCAGGCTCAGTGAGTCATGTCTGTAATCCCAGCACTGTGGGAGGCAAACCTCTTGAGCCTAGGAGTTTGAGACCAGCCTGGTCAACATGGTGAAACCCCATCTCTACAAAAAAAGTTTTCTTGCCTTTAGCTCTCTTCAACGTCCAATACAAATACAACGCTCGCAGACACCATGGGGCACAATCCCAACATACAGAGAAACCAAAATAGCCACACTTGCTACTTAGGGACAAAATGGGCCGGGAGGGGGTGAGTCAGAAATCTGGTTGTAGTGAGTCAAAGATCCATGGGTTGGTTGTCAGTATATAAATAGCATTAAGATGGTAGGAAGAGGGGCTGAGAAAGATAGGACATGCAGGAGTCTAAATGGCATGGATACTGTGTCCATATCACTTATCCTCCAAATGCAGACACTGTTGAGTGAAAGTGAGGTACCATTAATAAATATGCCAGGAAAACAGGCATAAACCAGGTTGGTCCTCAGCAAACAAAAACAAAGAATAGGTACTGGGGGAATAAAGGGTTAGATGACTCCACATCTTCAGGAAACTTTGGGGTACTGAAGTATTTTCCAAATGAAGTCCAAAAGTCACGCAAATAACACACTGAAAAAGACTGGGT
Source organism: Mandrillus leucophaeus (assembly GCF_000951045.1). Taxonomy (NCBI): domain Eukaryota; kingdom Metazoa; phylum Chordata; class Mammalia; order Primates; family Cercopithecidae; genus Mandrillus; species Mandrillus leucophaeus. The sequence goes on along the minus strand of NW_012106030.1, from coordinate 2,875,552 downwards.
TTGTTACGGGGCTAAAAGCACAGGAGATAAAAGGGTTGTGTACCTCTAAAGCATGGGGCAGACTTACAAGTCAATTACATCATGGAAACAAACAAGTACATCGAGTTCTACTCCCTCCCAATTCTGACTTCTACCTTCCAAGATGTTGTTTTCCATTATATCCAAGCCAGGCCTGGCCCTCAGAGCTCAGGATAAACTGTAAACCAGTGTGTGGTCGGCAGAATTCTAAGATGGTCCCCAAACTCCCAGTTCCTGGTATGCAGATATCTTGCCTCAGTTATTCAACCAAACCCGAATGTAGGTGTTGCTGTGAAGGGATCTTACAGATGCACTTAAGGTCCCAAATTAGTGGACATTAAGATAAGATTTTCCTGATGGGCCTGACCTTTTCAGGTGAACCCTTTAAGAAAAGCAGAGTGTTTTTTCCCCATTGCAAGCAGAAGGCAAAGTCAGAGAGACACGCTCTGGCTGGCTTCGAAGAAAGCAGACACCCATGTTGTAAACGATCTGTGGGGGTCACACGGGAATGGGCTGCTAGGAGCTGAGAATGGTCCCAGCCAGCAGCTAGCAGGAATATGGGAACTTCAGTCAAACACTGCAAGGAAATGATCTTTCCCAACAACCAGTGAGCTTGGGAGAGGACCCTGAGCCCAAGATGACAGCACAGCCCTGACCAATACCTTGACTTCAGCCCAGTGAGACTCTGAGAAGTTTGACCCATGCAGTGCCAAACTTCCGTCCACAGAAACTGTGAGATAATACATTTGTGTTACTTAAAGCTGCTAAATTTGTGGCGCTTTTGTTACATGGCAAAAGAAAACAAATACAGAGTTTGAAATGAGGGAAATGGACATGCACCAGCACCCCAGTCAGCTTCAATGAAGAGAGAATGGGCCAGAAGAGGGAATGAATCAACTCTCGCCCCCTCTTAAAATCCCCCAGAGAGAGCAGTTGGCATGAGAGACTGACTTTTCAATGTATCCCTTTAAACTTTTTGAACATTCCCCCCATATGCATGCATTCCCTACTGCAAAATAAAGAAATACAAATAAAATTCATGACATAGAATCCGGTGAGTCCAAGAAAGCATCGAAAAAGATTTGATGGAAAATTGATGCTGATACTGTCACACAACCTTGAAGTTAGGCAAATTAACCCATATATCATATATTACTTATCATAAAGGGCAAACCCTAAAACAGAGATTGGAGAAAATCTCTAAGAAAACAATGCTTTTCCAAGAACATCTCTCTTTTTTATTTTTTTAATTTTAAGTTCTGGGATACAAGCGCAGAACGTGTAGGTTTGTTACATAGGTATACGTGTGCCGTGGTGGTCTGCTGCACCTATCAACCCATCATCTAGGTTTTAAGCCCCGCATGCATTAGCTATTTGTCCTAATGCTCTCCCTCCCCTCACCAACTTCACCACCACTGGCCCTGGTGAATGCTGCTTCCCTCCTTGTGTCCGTGTGTTCTTATTGTTCAACTCCCACTTATGAGAACATGCAGTGTTTGGTTTTCTGTTCCTGTGTTAGTTTGCTGAGGATGATGGTTTCCAACCTCATCTATGTCCCTGCAAAGAACATGGCCTCATTCCTTTTTATGGCTGCACAGTATTCCATGGTGTATATGTACCACATTTCTTTATTTATCCAGTCTATTATTGATGGGCATTTGGGTTGGTTCCATGTCTTTGCTATTGTAAAGAGTGCTGTAATAAACATATGTGGCCATTTGTCTTACAGTAGAATGATTTATATTCCTTTGGGTATATACCCAGTAATGAGATTGCTGGGTCAAAGATCCAAGATTCTAGATCCATGAGGAATTGCCACATTGTCTTCCACAATGGCTGAACTAATTTCCATTCCCACCAACAGTGTAAAAGCATTCCTACTTCTCCACAGCCTCGCCAGCATATATTGTTTCTTGACTTTTTAATAATTGCCATTTTGACTGGTGTGAGATGGTATGTCACTGTGGTTTTGATTTGCATTTCTCTAATGATCAGTGATGCTGAGTTTTTTTTTTCATGTGTTTTTGGCCGCATACATGTCTTCTTTTGAGAAGTGTCTGTTCATATCCTTCACCCACTTTCTGATGGTTTTTTTTTTCCTTGTAAATTTGTTTAAATTCCTTGTAGATTTTGGATATTACACCTTGGCCAGATAAGTAGATTGCAAAAATTTTCTCCCATTCTGTAGGTTGCCTGTTCACTCTGATGACAGTCTCTTTTGCTGTGCAGAAGCCCTTTAGTTTAATTAGATCCCATTTGCCATAACCACCTTTATTACTCTGACTCCCAAGGCTCACTCTCTACTTTTACTTTCATCTTGTTTCCCTTTCCTCTCCTTCATTCTGGGATTGACCAACATTACAAAAAGAAGGAGCTGGCCAGCATGGTGGCTCATGCTTGTAATCCCAGCACTTTGGGAGGCTGAGGTGGAAAGATCACTTGAGCCCAGGAGGAGTTTGAGACCAGGCTAGGCAACATGGAGAAACCCTGTCTCTATAAAAATAAAATAAAATAAAAAATTAGCCAGATGTGGTGGCACATGTCTGTAGTCCCAGCTACTCAGGAGGCTGAGGTGAGGGGATAACTTGAGGTTGGGAATGTCAAGGTTACAGTGAGCCATGATGGTGCCACTGCATTTGACAGAGTGAGACTCTGTCAAAAATGTAAGAAAGAAAAGAAAAGAAAAGAAAGAAGTTAATAACATCTAGTTAGATGTTTGATGTAAGGGGAAGGAAGGAAAATAGTCCGAAGCACAGTATCTTCAAATTTTAACTCCTGGTGACTTTGAAAGCATAAGTACAATGAAGAGAAACAAAAAGGTCTCAAAGATGTGATGTTTGCTTGGAGAAGGGAACATGATTTCCATCTTAGACAATCTGAATTTGAAGTACCAATTGAACATTCAGGTTAAAAGGTCTAGCAGCACTTGGCAACTAGTTATGTGCCCTTGAGTAACTTTAAGTCTCTATTTTTTAATCTACAAATTAAGGAGAATACCTAAGTAGGTGTTATAAATGGATTGTGTCCCCCTAAGATTGATATGTTGAAGCCCTAATACCCCAGTGTGACTGTGTTTGGAGATAGCACCTTTAGGTAACTAAGGTTAAATTAGGTCTTAAGGGTGGAGCCCTGACCTGATGGAATTGGTGTCCTCATAGGGAAAGGAAGAGACACCAGACCTCTCTCTCCCATGTCACACACAGAGGAAAGGCCCAGTGGAGGACACGGGAAGAAGGCAGCCATCTGCAAACCAGGAACAGAGACCTGACCAGAAACAGAATCTACTGGCACCTTGATCTGTGACTTTCAGCCTCTAAAATGGTGAGAAAATGCATTTCTATTGTTTAAGCCACTCAGACTATGGCATTTTGTTATGGTAGCATGAGCAGACTAATAAATACACTAGCTGAATGTTGTCAAGATCAAATGAGATAATGTCTATACCGTTTTAAGATACTGCTTGGCACAGAGCAAACCCTTAAATGTTAAGTATTATTATTGTTGAAAATGCAGGAGGTGCGCCAGAGTTAGAAAAAAATGACCAATTAGGAATTTCTTTCAACATTCCAGATAAAGTATTGACAGACTCCCCGGACTTCCATTCATCACTGTGACTCCATTCAGCCCAAATGACCCTAACATACTGGGTTTCTTCAGATTCTCTACTACCTGGGCCCACCTACCTTGTTCTTGGATTCTCTGACTCCTCCTCAGTTCCTGTGTTTAGTCCACCTTATGTCTTCCTCTCTGATTCTCCTTAGCACCATGGGCCAAGTGAGCTCCAGCTCAGATTGCTGGGCCAAAGCTTTTGGCTGACTCTGCACAGGCTCTTATCCCAAATGATTCTGTTTTCTAGAACATGATCTACACTTACTTCTCCAGATCTGTTACTCCCACTGGTCTTACCCTCTCCACTTATATTAGCCTGTTTCCTGCTGCTGTAACAGATTACTACAGACTGGGGAATTTATAAACAACAGAAGTTTATTTGGCTCTTAGTTCTGGTGACTGGGAAGTCCAAAACATGGCATTTGCATCTGTGAGGGCTTTCATGCTGTATCACTCCATGGCAGAGGGCAGAAGGGCAAGTGAGCACTTGAGACAGGAAAAGGGAGCTAAGCTCCGATGATAACTAACCCATTCTGGTGATAACAGCAGTAATCCATTCATGAGGGCTTTAAGAGGTGATTACCTAATTCCCTCCTTAATGTCATCAAAATGGCAATTAAATTTCAACATGAATTTTGGCGGGAACATTTAAACCATAGCACTGTCCATTAGAACCTACTTCAATCCACTGAAGATGGGAGAAACAACTTCTTAGGCAGGAAGAATGAAGACAATGGCCAGTATATAACTGCATTTTGGGGCTGATAAGGAGGAGACCTGAGGTGGTACTTGTGAGGTCCAATCCTGTTCCTGAGAATAAGTTAGGTAAAGCTGGAGTATTATACTTGAAGTAGATGAAGATTTGATATGGCTAATGTGAATATGGAAGAATGTACTGAAAAGGAAAATAGACTGATGAACAGCAAAGAGGGCTCTGTGGAGATTAAACACTACTACCCCTTCAGCCAGGATTTTTAGGAATCTGGAGGTGGTGCAGGGGTGGCCGTCGGTGCTGGTGGTAGGGTCATGGCTGGGAGATGAGTGGGTTTAGAAGTAAAGGAATGCCAAAGCTATTAAGAAAGGCATCCCTAGAAGGGAGGACCACGAAGTCCAGGCCAGGTAGAAGCCAAAAGATTAGAGAATGAGAAGAGGTCAAGTGATGGGAATTTATGACAAGGATGAAGAAGAAGAGAGAATACAAGGAAGGCTTAGGCTCATTGAGAGGTTTCTGAGCATGCTTAGCAGTTAGTCATTATTGTAAATAGACAAAATAATTCATAAAGTCATGTCCAATAACAGATAAAGACAACCAAACAACCTGAAGTGTCTGGAAGGGAAACAATTTTCTCAGATAACATCATAGTTAAGACTGCAATTGTGTCTGGTTTCATACACAAGCAGTCTCCATTATGCTGTACAATGAATTCCTGGAAAATGTATCATAAATGTCTGTCTTTTTTCATAGTAATAATAAAAACACTGATTGTTGCCCTCCTGACTGTGACTCAGTATTAAATTACAGATAAGGCCACGAAAACACCATAAAAGCAAAAATGCAATAATAAACCTGTATAATCATTTAAAATTGCAAAACTATGTAGCAAGTTATTAAAATGATGAAATTTTAGAGCAAAGGTGAACCTCAGAGGTTCTTTAATCTAGTCCTCTCATTCAACAGATGAGACTCAAAGTGAAGTTAGAGAGATAAAATCCATGTTTCCAACTGACCACAACAAGAAACTTATTTCTTGACCCCAAATCAAATGTTTTTCACAGCCTGTTTCAAAAGAATTCCACAAAATGAGCAAAATTATAGAATAATTTGAATATATAAAGATATACAGTGTGCTTAGAGTGAACACACAGAACAGAAAAATACAACTGGACTCTATCAGTTTTGTATTATCTAACATTAATATATTAGCTGCATCAATGTTACATATATTTATTTAACTTGCTTCTATGATCTCCACCTCAAATAAAGGAAAAAGAACTAATAGCCACCCTCCTCACATGATAGTCAGAAACTGAAAACAATCCAAATGTTTAACAATGAGAAATGACTAAGCAAAAAAAAAAAAAAAAAAGAATGTCAATCAAATGTTATGTAACCTCTAAAAAATGACAAATTATATGGACCAGACTGAATCATAGAAATTTTCATTCAAAACAATGATGGGAGAAATGGAATATAAATTAATAGGTGTTCAGTTGTGAATTTAGCGAACAGTTTAAGTAGTTAAAATTTAATATGGATTGTATTTTTTTTTCCTATAAAGTTGTACCATGTCGGTAATATAAACCAATAAGAAGCAAGCAGATGAATTAGCAAGCTGTCAGAGAAGTTTGGAATGAAGCTTTCTTTCTCTCGATAAACTTCTTTACAGCTAGAAATAGTAGCAGGGGTTTATAAAACCACTCTACTATTTATTTCAAAGAGAATAATTAGAGCACCTAAATACTCAGAGTGCCCTAAGAACCTCAGTTTCCAGGGCCTGCAGAAAATAATAGTTTAAATTCTTTTTGTTCCCCTTCATTTCACTAATCATTACATTCTTATCCCCAAACAAAAAACCCAAAATCTACATGCCTCCAAATAGAAAGACAAGTCAGATGGGGCAGCCTGAAAGTTCTAAAAGAAGAAAAACAGGAATATTCATCTACTTTTGCATTTTTTAAAAATTTGATTAAGTATATAATACAAATAAACAAACTAAACCAAACCAAAACAACAAAACTAGAGCAGCCATGTGTTTAAGAAAAACTGAACTGAAACATACAGCAAAGCATATAGAGAAGGGTATACTTAATAGGAAAAACAGTATGTTTGACTATGAATGACACTGATAAAAGATTATCTTAGCCCATTTTTATAGTCCAAAAAACAAAGAGAATTTTGGGGAGGAGAAAGGGTGGAGAAGAGGTGACTGATTGTACAAGCCACACTTAACCACAGCAAAATGTAAAACGATTTCTTTCACATCAACTTTGTAAGAACTAATTAAAGTTATATCAGACAAGTGGATTTTTAAAGCCTGTGGATCTGTCCTTAGTGGGCAACAAAATACATTTTTAGTCTAAATATTGTTTGGATAATACAATACCAAGTTTTCTGCTACCCAATATTTTATCGAAAACATAGCCATGAGAAGTAGCGGATAACTGGCTGAAAGATGGGGGGTCCATCAGTTAATTCCTCCACCTGGTCTAAATTTGTTGTTGAATTAAGCCACGCTAGGAAAAGACTTTGTACTTGGACTTTTTTTGAACTGTGATCTGGCACTCTCACTTACAGTCAGGAAGAAAGGAAAGCAGTTCCCATGTGCCCAGAGATGAGGACATGAAGTATCACAAGACAGGCACAGGCAGATTTTCCATTCCAGTCTCAGGAGCAGGAACAGCTGTGTTCCCAGTCTCCCACACCTCTATCTTACAGGCTGTGTAAAGCATGTTACTGATAATATTTCCCTTTTTGAATTGGCTTCTAAAAATCTGTGATCAAATATGAAGTCTAATAAGTGTATGAGGCTGGAGGACATGTATTTTTGATGGTAATCTTATCAGTGTAATCATCTCATTTTTCCTACATTAAGTGTGCCCTTTCTCTTGATTTCTTCAACCAATTTTTTTTTTTTTTTTTTTTTTTTTTTTTTTTTTTTTTAAGAGATGGTGTTTCACTACATTGCCCAGGCTGGTCTTGAGTTCCTGGGCTCAAGCAATCTGCCCGCCTCAGCCTCCCAAAGTGCTGGGAATACAGGCATGAGCCACCATGCCTGGCCTCTTCAGCTGCATTTAAAAAAATATTAACTTCTTACATGTCTCTCTGTGAAATGCTTTCATTCCTGTGCATGGGTACAAATAAATAAATTCTATTAATACATCAACATTGCACAGGTTCATGTCACCTATAAAACCATTCTATACTTTGTCCTAGAAAATTGCTTCTTATATTTATACTTTTTTTTTTTTTTTTTTGAGACGGAGTCTCACTCTGTCACCCAAGCTGGAGTACAGTGGCGCGATCTCGGCTCACTGCAAGCTTTACCTCCCGGTTTCACGCCATTCTCCTGCCTCAGCTGCCTGAGTAGCTGGGACTACAGGTGCCTGCAACCACACCTGGCTAATTTTTTTGTATTTTTAGTAGAGATGGGGTTTCACCATGTTAGCCAGGATGGTCTCAATCTCCTGACCTCATGATCCACCCGCCTCAGCCTCCCAAAGTGCTGGGATTACAGGCATGAGCCACCGCGCCTGGCCATTTATATTATTGACTCATCTCTAAAGTGAATCCTCATCTCATAATAGTAAAGTGTAACCTAACAGATATTAACGTGTGAGATGCAAGAAAATAGGTATTTCTCATTATTTTCTTGGCTAAAATATAACTGCCAAAATCTTTCATATTTTACTCTATCATATATTTATTTGCAAATTAATAACAAAGGAAATGTACACATTAAAATTCATGAAACTTTCTTCAACCAAGGACAGTTTCCCCTCATTTGATGACATTATGTAAACCAAAGAAAAACAACCGTAATGTTCCTTTCCCACATCACACCATGTGAGTAACTAACGTACCCACTAAAGTGAATGGCACAATAGAAAATGATGAAAGAGCCATGAAAAAGCTACAGGGATATAATCTATAGTAAATAAAAATACATTGTGCCATTCTGTTTATTGTTTCTATTCTCAGTGAAAGTTTGCACACTGCTCTAAGATAAACGAAAACCACATTGGAAAGTAAAATAAAAATCAGGAAGAATTTTAGCAGACATTCTCTAGAAAACAAAATAGTCATTAGAAAATGGAACCATCCACAACTGAGAAGCATATCATTTAAATGATTTGGAGACTTTCAAAATTATAAAAGGAAAGCGATAAGTGTACAATGTTTGATAGGGGTATGGAAAAAGAAAGCCACTTGACTTATGTACTTAAAGGACTTGAGCTTTCTGGCTTTCCATACCAAAAACTAATTTACAGAAAGAACACAAAGGCAATTCATATCAAACACTGCCCTCAAAGTCTCCTGAGACTCTGAGCCAGGTACTAACAGGAAAGTGTAAGGTTATGGTCACCTTGGATCACCTTCCCAGGTTCAGACCTTCACAGTACCTCATCACTAAATTAGGGTATCCTTAAATCTGACCTACTGAAACAAGCATACCAATATATGGGCTTTAAATCACCTTGGAGTAAATAAATTTAAGCTAGTATCCAAGGGGTAACACGTTTCCATGTGCATGTGTGGACAAACTTTACAAAAAAAATAAATTGCTACTACCAATGTTCAAAGGCTAATGGTAAAAAAAAAATATGAATTGAGAAACATTTATCTTCAAACTTTAAAAAAAAAAAAACTTACATTAAGCAAACTGCTAATGTTTTTCCTACATTTATCCTCATGCCTTCAACTTTAGATCACTCTTCCAACCAGTATTTAACCTGAATGATCTCATCAAAAGGTAACAAGGATGATTAATGCTGATGCAATGTAATTCCTGCCCTGCCCTAGTCTAAAATATATTGGACAATATGAGATCTCTGTGAACAGCATTAAGTGCTGTACAGATATGGATTACAGTACAGTGAATAGTAACGCATTTCCTGTTAAACATCGCCAACAAAAGTTAGAAATGAACAGAAAGTACGCAAAGCACATACTGTATTGGCAGTTCCTCAGGCCTGTGGCTAGAAACCCACTGATGTGCATTAGAGGAATGAAGAGACTGAAATCTGAGCACAGTAAAAGTCACAAAGAGCCTCCCAGCCAGGCCGTGGAGTCTGCAGTGAGCTCGCGGAGGGAGACCATGACCAGAAGGGCCATCCCCCTTGCCTCCTTACACACAAAAGGAGCAGAGTTTACTGGTAATGGTTTACAGCTAAGCCAGCTGACCCAAACTGTTGTCAAGTCTAAGCATGAGTCAAGCCCTCTTGACAACTTAAATCAACAGTTTGGGTGCAGTCAACCCGCCACTTAGCTGAGTTCCTGCCACAATCTATTGTTTAGAATTAACTGAAACTGATTACATCTCTCAGGACTCTGGGCAGCAGCCAATCCATGAGCGTTTTGAAGATAATTTACCCCCTGCACTGCAAATAATGCTCAAAATTAACTCTATGGCTAGGTGTGAACCTGTAGAACAACTTGGGACAAATGTTATTTTTATTTATTTATAACCAAACAGTGGAATGAGTTAAGGTTTAACACTAACTGAAGATTAGAGAACTAATTCTGATTTTTAAATGCAACTTAATTTCATACCTCGGGACCTGGAAAGGAGGAGGCCATGCTGGGGGCCACTATCATTCCAAATCCTCGTAGCTTTGCTAAAATACGTTGGTGGGGTAGCCTTCTGCTCAGTCACCGTTGCTGAAATTTCTTCCAAAACAAGATCTCGAACACTGGCCCTTCAGAGTTCCTGACCTATTCTGTTGTTTCTTCTTTTGCTTTACGACATTAAATACCCCAGCCAAAGGTAAATTATATTTAAGAAAGATAAGTTCCAATGCATTCTCAACCAACAACACTTCAAAGACAATGACTTCATCCAAAACTAACCACCAGCGACAAGGACTATAAGGTGTCCCAGGAAAGTAGACATTTATAAGAGGAACAACTGAAATGTCTGGAAGGATGGCACTATGGGGGTTGCACTGATGTGTGGGGTGCTACCCTAGATGAGGTAAATAAAGAAAGGTGTAGAAATGGTGATGAAAACTCTGGTTTTGAAAAAATGTATCTTTAATTTCAACTCTGACAACCCCAAATGATGGTATCATTCTTAGAGACATTAGTGGATATCAACTAATATGTAACTTACATATTTACCCTGCTTTCTCAATCCTTTGGGTGAGTTCTGCCCACTAAACTACACTTTCAACTTAGGGGCATTTTATAAAAAAACTTGTAGAAAGAAAATAAAATCAAAATATTTTCAATGTGTTTTTTTTCCTCCATATTTTTGTGTGCATTTTAGATTAAATGGGCTGTCTTCCACCTAAGCTGCAACAAATTTTTGTCTTTATTTTTTAGGTATCATTTATTGACTGTGTTCTGTGTTGTGGTTGTTTTGTTATTAATATTGCTATGACTACATAAAAAAGTAGCAGCAATCATTTAAGGAGTGCTTACTAGGGACTGTATTAAGCCCATCTTAACACATCATATCTCAATTCTCAAAAAAACACCTTAAAGAAAGGGTGTAATTATCCTCATTTTACAGAAAAGCAAATCAAGGTAACAGAGGTTAAGTAACTTTGTCCACATAGCACAAAGATAGGATTTAATCTATCTATCTAATCTGTATATCAGTTTATCTGACCCTATGCCTGTGCTCTCAATGACTGGGCTACATTAAATTTTCTATCATCAGTATTGTGATTTTCATTACTCCCATAGAGAAGTTCTTGCTTGGAAGAAAATCCTGACAGTACCTCACTTCAGTATCTCTGTAACTAAGTGGCTGGGTTCATAAGATACTTGCTTAAGCATTGTTTCTTTGGCTTTTCATTCTTACTTACACAATAGTACCTATGTTGGGTACCGTGGCGTGCGCACACACACATACATGCGCGCACACACACACACACACACATCTGTAATCCCAGCTACTTGGGAGGCTGAGACAAAAGGATCGCTTGAGCCCAGGAGTTCAAGATAAATCTAAGAAACATAGTGAGACCCTAAGACCCTATCTCTTAAAAAAAAAAGAAAAAGAAAAAAAAAGAAAGAAAGGAAGGAAAAAGGCTGGGCATGGTGGCTCACGCTTGTAATCCCAGCACTTTGGGAGGCCAAGGCGGGCAGATCACCTGAGGTCGGGAGTTTGAGACCAGCGACCAGCATGGAGAAACCCTGTCTCTACTAAAAATACAAAATTAGCTAGGCGTGGTGGTGCACATGCCTGTAATCCCAGCTACTCGGGAGGCTGAGGGAGGAGAATTGCTTGAACTCGAGAGGCAGAGGTTGTGGTGAGCCAAGATTGTGCCATTGCACTCCAGCCTCGGCAACAAGAGCAAAACTGTCTCATAAAAAAAAATATATATAAAAATAAAAAAGACAGAAGTACGTAATAGTACCTTTGAACCTGTGAACTCTGTTAAGAGTTCCTTTCTGTCAAAAACAGCTAAAAGTAGTTGAAGAGATGGCACTATTTCTAACATAACCAATATATATTTCTGTCTAACACTGTGAGTGAACGAGCCTTTTATGGCAGCCAGGTGGTGCCATGGAAAACTAGACACTGCCCTCGCCACTAAATACATGTGAAAGGGAGAAGAAATAACTTCTCCAAAAAAATGAAAATGAAGGAAGCCAGACTATGACTTCTAAGTTGCAGTCTAATTCCACACGCTCATAAGCATGTTAATTAAATTGGCAAAAACTATCTTATCCCTTAATTTTTACTTTTTTTGGAGGAAAGTGTGAAAGAAAAAGGGAAGAGAGAAAAATGTGTTTCTAATTGGGTTAGCACCACAGTTTCTAGGGCTTTTAAACTGTATCATTTAGAACACTGGTGTTAGAAAAGCATTTTTACTTTGGACATAAAATACTTATCGGATAACAAAGAAACGAAAGAGACAGTGGCTACTGTATTAAAAAAAAAAAGGTAAAAATTAAGCTGGAAGCAACTTCTAGGGTTCTTTCCTCAATGCTAGTTGAAAAAAGTAAACTAAATAGCCATACTGTTATTTAGCATCTCCTAGTGGCTTGTGAGCATATGAAACATTTTGAAGCATAAATTTCAGTGGTTCTATTTTGCCTATTGCTGTATGGATGATGACTCCTATATATATCCAATTAATTAAGAAAAAAATTTCGAAAATCACTGTAATGCATACCATACAAGACAGTAATCATTTACAACAGCGGAACCACAGGCTACTGCTACAACTGCATGAACCCCTCAGGCCTCTGGCAAAGGTATTATTGAAATTTCATATATCTAATCACAGACTACACCACTAATATTTGTGTTATATAGCCTCAAGTCTATTTTTTAATGCAAGACAAAATTCCTCTAGGAACTCTAATTCTATACACAGCACCTGACACAGCAGTAGAAAGAATACCATACAGGATCTTAATTAGAAAAAAAAAAAGTGATACATTTGCAGTGTTGTAACAAATGGGCAACTGTAGAAATGATTTCTCTTAAAAAAGAAGACAGCAAGAAAGAGAGAAAAGGAGTAACTCCAGGTGAGGACAAAATAAATCAGCTAGCTTAACAAACAAAAAACCCACCACCACCTAACAACAAACGAGGAGGGGCCAGCCCCAGTGGCTCATGCCTGTAATCCCAGCACTTTGGGAGGCCAAGGCAGGCAGATCACTTGAGGTTGGGATTTTGAGACCAGCCTGGCCAACACGGTGAAATGCCATCTCTAAAAATATAAGAATTAGCTGGGCATGGTGGTGGGTGTCTGTAATCCCAGCTATTAGAGAGGTTGGGGCAGGAGAATTGCTTGAACATGGGAGGTGGAGGCTGCAGTGAGACGCATCTCACCATTACATTCCAGCCTAGGCGACACAGAGAGACTCTGTCTCTAAATAAATAAATAAATAAATAAATAAATAAATAAATAAATAAACAACAAATGAGGAGTATGACAGATGACAAAGCAAAGGAGGTAAAACAAGGTGGGGCATGTATATCCTCCCTTTTACCAAGAGGAGAAAACCCTACTTTATAGGCTACAACTTCATTTAAATAGCCTGTGAGGAAGTAGAGAACAAAAAGAGTCACAACCTACCTTCACACAGAAAAACACTACGACAAATCATAAAAGTAATGACTGAAAACAGATAATAATGTAAAAACTTGTGTTACTCAATTTTAGACCAATAAAGGTTTGTTCTGATCTAAAAGAGTTAATTTTATCAACAGTCCCCAACGTCATAATATTTGCAACAGGGTAAGCAATGCTTCAATTTTATATCTCATTATAATTTCCATTACTCTGGCAGAAGCTTATTCCAAACTTAAATGAATTTTATTTTAATAAGAATACTTTCCAATAAGGTGACATGAAATAAATAGACATCAGTGAAAACAGCAACATATACACATTCGTACTTTAAAAATCAACTTTGGTGTTAGCACTCTGTCTTACGTAAATTAGCACCCAATTAGATCATTTTCACAGGAGCTCCTGCACAAAAAACAGAAATAAGACCCTCTCTCTAAGCATACCAGAGTGGACCAAACAAAGCCTGACTGCATACATTTGACAAAATTATTACATTTATTTTCCGTGGCTTGATATTATTTTTGGAAAAATAACCCTGGACTCTATCATTAGGTATTAAATAAGAAGTGCTATGAGTCCACACCTCTGATAAGAGGTGAATATTTCAGCAATTTGTTTTGAGGAAGGTGTAAATTCACACTGCCCTTTCTGCTGGTACACCAAATACTGCAATGGTTTACCCCAGGGAGACTGTACAGAGAATGCGGAGCCTCCTGTTTGACCCCTGCTGGCAATCAATTTATGGCCTCAAGCATAGAGGTTGATAGCCCTTGCGATTCTATATTAGTTTTTGTAACACTTGATATTATTTTTATTCATATAAATGTCAAATTCCTATTGGTAACATGACCTAAAAGTGTTGGTAACCTCATCTAACACCCTTTACAACATCTCAGAAATGGAGGAATTAAATTAAATTTTATATATTTTAATTTATAAGAAATTAAATTAAACCCAAGAAAGAAAATTCACAATTTTTATTACTAAACCTGGGATAACAATGCTGTGTAAAGGTTAATCATTTAAGAAATATAAAATAGCTTGGAAGAATAAGTCACTTTATAACAATAATAACAATGAAATCACTGTCATTTACAGCAGTAAAGAATTAGATAAACCAGAGCTGGGAAAGCAATATACATTCTGAGTCTGTTTACTACAGAATACAGTTATTTTGCCTTAAACTATAGGGTGCATAAAGGTGTGAAACTTCCAGTAGCAGGTTGTATGTACTGAACCAAACCCCAGAGATAGTCATCATCTTCACCCATTCCCCAAATTCTGCTACAATGAGGTGAGGATGCGGTTACAAAGACTTAGAAGAGGCGGCTGTTCTGGGTAACTGCTTCCTTTGACCCAGAACTAACATTCTGCCCAAGCCAGCAAAGCCCTTGCTATACCTTCCTTAGGGATTCTATTTCCTTCTACTACAAGATTCTGAAGTCTCTACATCCTACAAACATAAGTTAATTGCTTATAACTCCAACAAAATAAACCCTTCATTCAACAAAGATTTAATGGATTTGTTTTAGGCACTGAAAACATACACACAAAAATACTCCTGACATTATATGGGGGAGTCTGTAGGAGAGGACACATGCATACAATCAAACAGCAATGTGGTATGTGCCATAATGAAGAGATAATCTATATGGAGATTAAGATAATCTATATGGAGATTATGTAAAATACTTTGCATAATTGCTGGCATGTAGAACAAATCAGTGAGTGGTAATGGTATAACTGCCATTGTTACTGTTCCTTGTACTGTAGGCAATGGGGAGCTATGAAAGAATTTTGATCAAAGAAATACAAGGTTTCTATTTTAGAAAGAAAATTTCTGGCAATACAGTGAAGGGTGGATTGGAAGGAGTGAGGCTGGAGTTATGAAAGAGATTTGGGAGACAACACAATTCAAGAGAATGTCCCACCTATACTTTCTCAAAGAGGCAGTGATGGTGGGCATGAAGAAATTAGACATGAGTCATTCAGAAGACACATTGAGGGGACCTGGTGCCAGAGTAGACTGGGTGGGAGAAGGTAAGAAGGAAGTCCAAAAGAAGTTTCTGATGTGGTTGTTTGGATGTGTGCCTGAGGAACATTGAAGTAAGTAAGATGGATGGATGGATAGATGCACGGATGGACGGATGGACGGATGGACGGATGGATGGATGGATGGATGGATGGATGGATGGGTGAATGGAAGGTGCAGGGAGAGAATTGGTTGACTGAAATGAATTGATTCAAGGAGGAGGGGGTGGCCAACATAAGAAAGTTAACAAAATAAGGATGAAAGACTGCCTGCCAGAGTCCACAATTAGGAATTTAACAAGAGCAGATACAATAACACAGAGTTAACAGAAACCAGATTTCAGAGGATCAAGGAGTTGATGGAAGGTAGGGAAAGTGGAGACAGCAAGCGGTGTGGGGAGGTAGGTTACTCTTCAGAGGGGTGGGCAATGAGGAAGAGTGAAGTGCAACAGGTAAAAAGCACCAGCTCTGGAACTAGGCAACGTGGGTTCAAATTCGCTTCTACCTACTATCTGTGTAACTTCAAGCTCTCTGTGCTTCACTTTCCTCATGTATAAAAGATAGACATCCATGGGGTTCACTGGGATTCTGTTTCATAGAGTCGTTGTAATAATTAAATGAGGTCATATATATATATGTGACTCATACATTTTAAGTGTTCAATAAATATTAGTAATTATAGAATTATTTGAAGGCAGTGAACATATTAATGTGGGGGATTACACTATAAAAGTTAAGATGGAATCTGATATTTTTTATAAGTAGAAAAACACTCTCCAAAAACTGAATTGTATCATGATTCTTTATTTATTTATTTATTTTTTTGAGTCAGAGTCTCACTTTGTCACCCAGGCTGGAGTTCAGTGGCACAATGTCAGCTCACTGCAGCCTCCGTCTCCCGGGTCCAAGCGATTCTCATGCCTCAGCCTCCTGAGTAGCTGGGATTATAGGCGCACACCACCATGCCTGGCTAATTTTTGTATTTTTAGTAGAGATGAGGTTTCGTCATGGTGGCCATGCTGGTCTCGAACTCCTGACCTCAAGTGATCCACCCGCCTTGGCATCCCAAAGTGCTGGGATTACAGGTGTGAGCCACTGCACCCAGCTATCATGATTCTTTATTTATTTCTTTTTTTTTGAGACGGAGTCTCGCTTTGTCACCCAGGCTGGAGTGCTGTGGTCGGATCTTGGCTCACTGCAAGCTCCGCCTCCCAGGTTCACGCCATTCTCCTGCCTCAGCCTCCCAAGTAGCTGGGACTACAGGCGCCCGCCACCTCACCTGGCTAGTTTTTTGTATTTTTTAGTAGAGATGGGGTTTCACCGTGTTAGCCAGGATGGTCTCGATCTCCTGACCTCGTGATCCGCCCGTCTCGGCCTCCCAAAGTGCTGGGATTACAGGCTTGAGCCACTGCGCCTGGCCCACGATTCTTTAAAGTACAAATTATTTAAAAGGGGAAAAAGAAAGAAACCCAATTAGCAGAATTGTTGATAAGAGTCAAAACAAACTGGACAATGAAACAATTTTTTTCAAGAAAAAAACTCAAAAAGAATAATGTATTTTCCAAATGTGCAATTAAAAGATTGAATCATAGTAAATTAGGAGAAAGTACAGGAAAAAGAATCACTGTGGGACAGTTGAATTAAAATAGTATTTTCTATAAGAAAGTCGATGCTTGGTCTTATTTACATGGTTAGACTAAAAGCAATTTGCTCTAAATAAAAGTTGAGGAAAAAGAAATCTGTTTACTTCTTTAAAGACTGCTAACAAAAAAAAACACTGATTTCATTGATCAAAATCAACTAAAGCAGATCACATAAGTAACCCCATACAAATTAGAGGAAACACTGGGTTGAAAACAAAGAAAATAGAAAAATTGGATTTTCTCCTCTCCATCTCTTTTGTTCTGATAGAAATTATTCAGTAATTCCGGCAGCAGGCTGACTCCAATGTACTGGACACCTGTACTGGATGCCTGGAATTGTTAATAGAAGCAGTGGGAGAAACATATGCCCTAGATGGTTTCTAGAACCGCAAAAGGGACTCACCATGAGGCTGAGGCAATTGCTGCGTACATACTACAATAAGGAAATCTAGAACATAAAAAAACTGAAATAACACCAATTCCTGTCTGATGTTAGAAAAAAACCTCTAGCAGTTAAATTTCTTTAAGTCTTATATCAAATGAAATTTTCTGATAGTCACTCAACACAGACAGCTGATAATCCTCAAGATATTGTTTAATTTGTGAGATTAAATTAGGAGATAGCATTTTTTAAAAATGAAGACTTTGTCATCATAAGAGAACAAAAACCAAATATTGAGTCATGTGCAAAATTCGGTATTGACACTCAAGAGAACATAATTAGTACTTAGAGATATGATAAAAAAAATTCAGTTCTTTTTGGGGGAAGTTATTACCCTACAACATGAGAACTTTTCTTTTCTTTTCTTTTCTTTTTTTCTTTTGAGACGGAGTCCCGCTCTGTCGCCCAGGCTAGAGTTCAGTGGCACGATCTTGGCTCACTGCAAGCTCCGCCTCCCGGGTTCATGTGATTCTCCTGCCTCAGTCTCCCGAGTAGCTGGGACTACAGGTGCCCGCCGCCACGCCTAGCTAATTTTTGTTTGTTTGTTTGTATTTTTAGTAGAGACAGGGCTCACTGTGTTGGCCAGGATGGTCTCGATCTCCTGACCTCGTGATCTGCCCGTCTTGGCCTCCCAAAGTGCTGGGATTATAGGCGTGAGCCACCGCACCTGGCCTGAGAACTTTTTAGAAGTACCTATTGTGGTAGAGATTTTCAGAGGTCCCTCCATATCCATTTCTTTCATTTTCCATATAAATGGATTCTGAGCTACATACATGGATGTCCAGAAGAAATGTGTTATTTTCTAGTTTCCCTTGCAGCTAGGGAAAGTTATGTTCTAATCAATGAGATATAAGTGGAAGTGTCATGTACAATTTCTAAGACAGTAACCTTCAAAGCAGGGTGGGGCATATACTTCTTTAACTATTTCTCCTTCTTCCTGGCTGGAATGCAGATGTGGTGGTTGAATTTTCAGCAGTCATCATGGACCATGAGACAGAGGATAGCTGAGCAACAGGACAGAATCTTGAGTCATTGATGCTGTGGACTGTCCACCAGCACGAGATTGCTATATCTTAAGGTTTTTTTTTTTTTTTTTTTTTTTTTTAATGTGAGAAAGTGATATCTATCTATCTTGTTTGAGACACTGTTTTATGTTTTTGGTCATTGACAGCCCAAACCAATCCACTCAAAGTGGGATACTATATGTGACAGAACCTAAAAGTGTGATACTCGTTTGTCACATTTTGGGCAGCAAGGCCTCACACTGCAGGCTGGAAAAGTAATTAATGTTATGTCAGCAAAATATCTGGTCACATTGTCCCCTGCTGAACCTTGGAAGACGGTCCAAATGTTAACTCAGTCTACAGCTGTAGAGATAGTACAAAAAATTCAGAATGTTGAATATAGCTGGCTCCTTCTTATTGCTCTTAGTAACAAGGAACTCAGACTATGGCTAGCTGGTTGCAAGCTGAGTAAGAAAGCAGCTTTGCTGTAATGAAAAATTACTTGAGGTGACAGATACCTCATTTACTCTGTGATTATTACGCAGTGTATGCCTAAAGTATCTCATGTGCCCATAAATATATACATTTACTATGTACCCATATAAATTTACTTAAAAGTAAAAAATTTAGAAAAAGAAATAAGATGGACTTGTACCTGAAAAGAAAAGAGAAAAAAGAAAGAAAGAAAGAAAAGAAAAGAAAAGAAAACAAAGAAGATAGAGAAAGGACACAGCTTTGCTTAGAAAACCACTCTCCTTGTGAATTAGAATTAAATTTGACTGAGGGTCCTGTGATTTTGATGTTTGGAGGTCTGAAAAAGCCAAGCAAAGCAATTACAAGCATTGGCTACAGTATCATAGTCACCTCAGAAGACTGGTGCCCTATCATACATGAGCTGAGTTTCTTGGCAGAGACGTGATTAAGAGTGCTTCAGATGACCTCAAAGGAGTCATCAGTAAGTTCAGAGTAGGGAAGAAGGACAGAGGCCAGTAAATAAAAGACAGAATCTTTAGGTTCAAAACTATGTCCAGTTAAGACCTTTGCCTATAGTTGTTCATGGAACTGACAAGAAACAGACTAGAAGGCTACTAAGTGTGTGAGGGACTTGGACGGCCAAAAATGCAGGATGGTCTGCACAGCCCGCTACTGTACAACCCCTAACACAATTGCCAGGGCTCATGCTGGTACCAGAAAGAAGTGTTAGAACCCACTCAGAAGAGCATTCACCCTAATACCATCTCAGATATGGACACAGAAGACAGGAGCAACAGAGGACAAAGGACTAAGGCGTATCCGTCACAGAGGAAAGCCAGGGGCCATCAGACAGGGTACTAAAGACTGTCCTGCAGTGCTTGCACAGAAAGGCTCCAGGATTTCCACCAAGCAAGGTTTAATAATTCCTACTGAAAACTCATGTGTTTCTTATTCTCCCAGTTTTCAAATGGGAGCTTTAAATATTTTCTTATTTCCATTCTATTTTATATTGGGAATGTTAGGTTGCTTTTTAGCTTATACCCATCAGCCCATGGAAAGCCACACCTGGACTTCCTGAAAAGCACAGAGCATCGCCCAGAGATCACGCACTTATAAAATGACAGAGTAACTAGATGGGACTGGGGTTCTCTCTCTTAGAGTAAGTTCTGTGTGTGGCAAGCACAGTGGACAAATGGTGACTGTGGCAAAGGCTGTTAATTGCTCCCCACCATTTCATCTCCCCTTCTTTCCAAGAGGCTCTTTAAAGGGAGACAAAAAAACTCAAACTAAACACTAAATTTTCTTAGCCTCTCTTGCAGGTAAGTGTGGTCATATGACTAAGTTCTGACAATCTGACATAATCAAAAGTGATGGGTATGACTTTCAGAAAGTATTAGAAGGGAAGAAACATGCACTCTTGTTTGCCCCTTGCCTTTCTACTGTCTGGAATGCAGATGTGATGGCTGGAGATTAAGTAGCCATCTTTGACCGTGAGATGAAAGTTCAATCCTACATCTCTGACATGCTGGAGCCTTACAGAGTTCCACCATTTGGCTCTGGACTTCATTTACATGACTGAGAAATAAACTTTTATTTTTTACGCCGCATTTTTTCTGTCGCTTGCAGATGAATCAAACTACAACTTTTATATACATAAATATATATGCATGCAAACGTGTGTGTGTGCATATGTAACCTAGTTAAAATCTTTCTCTACACTGGTAGATTTAATTATATCACAAATAAAATGAAACTTATAAAGTATAATTACGTGAAGAAAGGGGATGGATTTTCATCTAAGACCTCTAAATTCAGTATTTCTTTCTCATCCATACAAAACCTATAATAAACATTTACGTTCCTTGCATACTGGATTTAACACCGGGGTTTTACCATACTTACCAAACATTCTGGCTTATAAACATCTACCTAATATTAACTACAACTTAAGAATATCAGTCCCTAAAAGACAGTTATCAAGTTTTACTAATTTCTTAATATTCTATACCTAACAAGTACTAGACACACGGTCTGTAACAAATAAATACTAATAGAATAAATGCAAAATTTAGTCTCTTTTGAAATTAATGTTAATTCACAGGGACATTTTGATCCTATTTCCAGAATTCAAATTGGTCAGATCTTATTTTTTTTTCTGAGATGGAGTCTCGCTCTGTCGCCCAGGCTGGAGTGCAGTGGTACAATCTTGGCTCACTGCAAGCTCCACCTCCCGGGTTCACTCCATTCTCCTGCCTCAGCCTCCCGAGTAGCTGGGACTACAGGCGCCCGCCACCACACCTGGCTAATTTTTTGTACTTTTAGTAGAGACGGGGTTCACCGTATTAGCCAGGATGGTCTCGATCTCCTGACCTTGTGATCTGCCCACCTCAGCCTCCCAAAATGCTGGGATTACAGGCGTGAGCCACCGCACCCAGCCGTGGTTAGATCTTAATAATCTGAGATTCAGCATTTTAAAAAAATCGTGGGTTACATCACCCAGTCCTCTTTTTCTCATTGTTTTCTGAGGACTTAATTAGGGCACCTTTTCATATTACTGCAAAGTCCAGTAGAATATTCAAAAGTACACATACTGTACATGCCCCCTTGATTTCTTCCTGATTTTCAATAGGAATATAAGGTCCTAAAGTGGACCATTCACATAATGAGGACTCAGTGAACATGAGAATGATGATAACGAGGAGTACAAGGAGGCAACAGTGACCCTCCATTGACTCTCCCTGTGCCTGCAGCAAGTGATGAAATGGATGTGTGGTTAGGAATACAGGGTGCTTATGGGCAGGAGTGTAAGCTAGAGATGTAATATACTTGGCTTTAAGAAAGGAAGATAAGTAGGAGGAAGACATGAGGACTTACAGTTTTTGAAATGTAGTTTAGAATGGATAATAGCTTCGCAACATGTAACAACCACTGGCATTAGCATTTTATTTTAAAACATGTACACATACTTCATTAGGAAACTCTGCAGTTTTATAATTAAAGATGTTATTACAGATAAAACACTCATTACTTTTATTTGTAGTTTTTCTCATGTTCACATTCAAACATAGCTTCATTTTCTAAAAATGTCACATAAAAAATGGATACATAATATTATGCATATTTATGGAAGGTATATGTGATATTTTCATATATGCGCACAATGCGTAATGATCAAATTAGAGTATTTAAGATATCTATTCCTCAAAATGTATCATTTCCTGCGTTGGGAACATTTCAAATCTTCTCTTCTAGCTATTTGGAAATATACACTAAATTGTTGTTAATTATAGTCACTCTACTGTGCTACCGAACACTAGAACTTATTCCTTCTATCTAGCTATATGTTTGTACCCCTTAACGAATCTCTCTTCATCACCACCTGCCTCCCTTTCCACTCTCTGGTAAGCATCATTCTATGTTCTATCTCCACGAGATCAACTTTTTTAGCTTCAGCATATGAGTGAGAACACGCAGTATTTGTCTTTCTGTGCCTGGTTTATTTCAGTTAACATAATGACCTTCGGTTCCATCCGTGTTGCTGCCATGACAAAATTTCATTCTTTTTATGGTTGAATAGTATTCTGGTGTGTGCTATATCTTTATCCATTCATCTGATGATGGACATTTAGGCTGATTCCTTATCTTGGCTATTGGGCATAGGGCTGCAATAAACATGGGGGAACAGGTATCTCTTTGTTACTGATTTCCTTTCCTTTGGATAAACAGCTAGTAGTGGGACTGCTGGAGCATATAGTCATTCTGTTTTAACAAACACAGCTTCTTTATCGATCCCTTCACCCAGTGACTGGATGGAGAGTGAAGGTAAAAAGGAGGAGATATTGACTATAGAATGTTGTATTAAATTTCCAGGAGATGGCGTGTATAATATAACTTTTTCTATTTAATAGCGCAGTACAATTTTTAATTGGAAAATTATCATCCCTATTGTTTCCAAAAAAGATCCTACTTGGAAATTATAATAGCAATGAATAAAGTTTGGAGATCCACAAGGTAGAGCTTGGATCTGAACTCCGGCAATTATTAGCACTGTGATTTCAGGCAAGTTATTTAACTTCTATGTACTTAAATTTCTTCACCCTAAAATGGGGATAATAAGATTTTGTATGTAATATGTGCCATTGTGAGAATTAAAGGAGTTAACTCATATAAACCACTTAGTACCATGTAAACCACACTGGTTTCAACATATTATAGGCTCAATAAATATTGCCTAATAATTATTGTTAGCCATTAGCCAGCAGGGGTCCACAGAACACAGAATCTCTAAGAAGGCAAAGTATTATGTACTATTAAAGGGAATGTATCACTTTTTCTGCAAAGAGGATTTTCTTGTTTATGAAAAGAGAACTTTAATTAAAACAGACCAAGAAATACTGCTGTAAGCCTTTCTCTTATTAGTTCCAGAGTTAAGTGCCATTCATTCAACAGACATGTATTATCCCTGCTTCTTACTCGAGTCCCTTCCTGCCATGTATACGGTGCAGAGTTGTGGGGGTGTCAACGAGGACAAACTGAGCACTGGGCTAGGAACTGGGATGCTGCAGTCCAAAAGGGACCATGAAGATTTCTGACTTTAGACGTTAGTACATCTCAATAACTTTTGAATACTCATGATATTTGGAAAAGAAAGCAATCTAACAATATCTTTTGTTTTTTTTTCATACTCCCCAGAGCCCCCAGCCCAGTGCTTGCTTATAAGAAGCAACTCTCAACAACATTTGGCCCTTATTCCCTTCCTTTTCCTACAGCTGTATTGTCTCTTGGCTTCCATGGTATTATTTCCTCCTGGGTCTCCACCTCCACAGGCCTGACCCTGCCTTTTTAACCTGCCACAGAATCCTTTTTCCTTTCCCATTATTACTGAAATATTGGTGTTCCCTAGACTTCTGTTCTTACCCTTCCATTTTTCCTTCTGGATGATCTCATTACCTATAACTTCATCTACTACTCAAATGCTGATTACTCCCAAGCATTTATCTCTAGACCCTCATCTTTCCTCTTGGCTCCTGACCCATGTTTTCTACAGCCTAAGGGGGGCTCTCTCCCAGATTTTCCAGATAGTCACTTCAAATTCAGCATGTCCAACATCAAACTCATCTTTCCTACCCAAACTCCTCCTCCTTCTCATTTCCCTATCTGGATTAACTACATCATTTTCTACTATGCCTTACTCAAGATACCAAGGAGGTACTTTTGACCCCCATGCATGCCTTCCTCATCTTCTCTTCTAAGTCTACATTGTAAATTTCTTCTCCTCAGTATTTGCTGAATCCACTTTATTGTCTCCAATGCTAGAGGAAAATACCTTAGATTAGACCAGCAGTACAACACTATGGATAAGAGTACTGGCCAGGTAACCACCTGGCCTGGATTTTATCAAGGTTCTATCACTAACTGCGTGACTTTGGGCAAATTACTTAACATCTTTGGGCCCTGAGGATTAAGCAACCTAAAGCATACAATGCTTTAACAGTAGTGCTTGGCACAAAACACCCAAAAATATTAGATAATTGTTTTATTATGATTATCATGTTACGTATTATTGGTATTCTTACCATTGCATTTATTACTAGTCTGGACACATAACTGATAAAAATATAAATCATTTAATTAATGTATGTTAATGGAACTGGTAAAAAGAACCACAGTAGAAACTGAGGGTATATAGTTACAGTATGCATTAATTCATTGTGGGCTTCTTTTATTTATTTATTTTTTTTGAGACAGGGTCTTGCTCTGTTGCCCAGGCTGGAATGCAGTGGTGTGATCTCGGCTCATGGCAGCCTCTGCCTCCCAGGCTCAACTGATCCTCCCACCTCAGCCTCCAAAGTAGCTGGGACTACAGGCGAGTGCTACCATGCCTGGCTAATTTTTTGTATTTTTTGTAGAGATGGGGTTTTGCTATGTTGTCCAGGCAGTTCTCGAACTCCTGGACTCAAGCGATCTACCTGCCTCAGCCTCTGAAATTGCTGGGATTACAGGCATGAGCCACCACACCTGTCCTCAACAAATCTTTCTAACCATTCTGAACCCTGACATTTGCTTTATAAAATGCAAATTAAAAATACTAACCCTACCTACTTTGCTAAGTTTTTGTAACATAATGAGTTAATATGCAAACTCTGTGGAATATGAAAACACTCTGTCAAAAAAAGAAAAATGCTATTATTCTACCACTTCGTGTATATGTGATTTGACCCTTATGTTTATGATATACCACTGAGGCAGGAAAAATGCACAGGAGATTAAGAGAAGATGATTTCTGAAAGGAATAACATAATCATATTGTAAAGGAAGGATACAAAGTGAATGAAAGTTTAGGAAAAATGAGGTTCCTTTCTTTACCAGGCTACAAGGAAATGGAAAGCAAGTCAACATAAAATAACAGTTGCCTTCAAACCAGTGAATCGAATTTGGGGTAGTCCCAAAATGATATGGTATTTAGCACATCATGCCATAATCTATTTAGCATATAATCTTCTAAATATAACAACACACTGGAGAAGCGAAAAAAAGTAAATATGTTTTTCTACTAAATAACTGATCTAATGATATGTATTTATTCATTTGAAAAGTTCTAAAAGTAGCAACGGAGAGAAGGGAAAAGAACTTCACTACCTCAGAAAGAAATTTGGCAAAAGATAAAAACAGTGAACAAGACCTTAGTGCTATCCAAAATCACAACTTAGCTAAAGATACTAGATATGATGACGTAAAGCCAGAAAACATTTTTCAGGGAAGTATTCTGCCTAAATTATTTTGAAGGTGGTTACTTAGTGAACAGAAACACATCTGGGAATGCATCTGGAAGAAAACATAATTATCTAATCCTTGCTAAATCATTCTTTTTTTTTCTTTTGCATTTCTTTTCTTCTCTTCTACTTATATCCAAGCCACTAGGACTAAAACTAGATGAATAAGGCAGAATAAAACACTAATTTAACATAACACAGCTCTTATCAGATTGTGTTCCAATAAGCACACATGGATGACCAGGACTAATGACAGGAAAGAAAAATTACTCAGGATGTTAATAATTTAGCATCCTTTTTGCAGATAGGCTGGAAAAGTAGGTCATAGGATGGGCTGGACGATATATGTTAGCTCAATGACTCACTTACAGTCATCATCCTGCCAAAGTAATACTGGCTTTATGCCCTTGTGCCCCTTCCACTGAATGAGTATACAGTGGAGAGATCAGAGAATGAAACTTCCTCTGCAAGTCTGCTACTTTCCTTCTAGTTTGTTCTCTCCTCGCCCTGCAAAAGATTCCCCTTTACCTGTGAGTGTTCATTGCTTATTAGCTGTGGCATTTCACTGGGCAGTCTCTGGGTATAGTGAACTTAGGGGAATAATAATAAATATCACAGTGCTAAAATGGTTAATATTCTATAAGCAACAAGGGAAATTAACCCTGAAGTACACAGTACCTTAAGAAATGATAATGGCAAATTCTAAAATGAATGATATCATGGGATTAAAAATCAACACAGAGATGCCACAGTAAGACGCAACTTAACATTAGATCCATGCAACTTGCGGGTAAAAACAAAACTGTTTATTAATTCATTCGAATTGTATTTACCAAGTGAGAAAGATAGAGATGGTGACTAGTTAAGGTCTAGTTAACATAAACCAAAAAGCTACTGGACTTCTAACAAAATAGTCTATCTAAACAGTTAGGTCTTTTAATATATAAACTGATTCATTTCTTAAGTATCTATCCAGAGGATATTCTTACACGTTTCTTTCACATTTTAATGTGTGAACTTGAGGACTTAAAGATTGCTTTACTTAGCATTAAAACATATGCTTAAGAACTCTGCATGTTGTCATTTTTTTGAATATATGTTAATGTATTGTTTATGTTGGGGAATGACTATAAATTCACTGCTGCTCAAATGATAGAGGCCCAATTAAAGTTCTTGTCTAATGCCTTAAGGCCCTGGGAACCCTAATTATATCATTCCCAACATAACACAGTACAAAATCATTGAATTGGGAAGTAACTCTCTCAAAAATACAGGAAAAATAAAAAAAAAAAATCATTCATGTTTTATACTTTAAAAAAACTCAGTAATAAGTTAAAAAGATAACAGAGACATCAGTTATGTGACAATGAATGATAGTAAAATATATAAGATACATATTTTAAAATATAAAAACACAAATTTTTTTTTTTTTTTGAAAGACAGGATCTTGCTCTGTCACGCACACTGGAGTGCAGCAGCATGATCATAGCTCATTGTAACTTCCAACTTCTGGGCTCAAGTTATCCTCCTGCCTCAGCCTCCCTAGTAGTTGAGACTACAGGTGCACACCAGCATGCTCAGCTAATTTTTTTATTTTTATTTTTTTGTAGAGATAGGGTCTCACAGGCTGGTCTGGAACTCCTGGGCTCAAGTGATCCTCCTACCTCAGCCTCCCAAAGTGTTGGGATTACAGGTGTGAGCCACTGCACCCAGCCAATCACAGATTATTTTTAAAACCAGAATTGTACCTCTTGCTTTGTTCTATACACTTTCTTCCCATAACCCTACAAATCCCATTTTATATTTCAAAAAACCATCTTATCCATTTAGATAAAAACATCAAATTACTCAGTTAATGTTCAATTGGATTAATAAATCTGAATAGAATAATTTAAGTCACATGATTGCTCATGACCAGTTGTTTGAATTAGTATATTAAGTCATTTAGACACTCTTCTTTGCAAAGGTTGCATGATTTAATAAATTCCCATATGCCTCAACATGTGCCAACACTGCTAGGTTATCTTGTATCCAGCTGCTGTTGTGATGATGGCTGCCAACTTTCAAACAACTGAAGAGAATAATGAACCAGCTTAGTTGGCTCATATGTAAACTTACATTGCTCCCAGCTAAAACATGGGCCATTTTCAACTGTAAAGAAAATTAATTAAAAATATTTCACTTCCACTGTTTGAGAATCACAACTCTACCAATATCACAGAATTAGTGGTTTAAAAGCCTGCAGCTTCAGGTAAACCCCCATAGTTTGGATTTCAATCTTAAATGCTGTAGGTTGTCTTATAAAATGGATTTTTTAAGGAAACGGATCAGGAAATGCCTTGTCCATAACTCATAACACTAATATTTGAGAAGCCTCACACTGCTGGAGAAGAAAGACAGACTTTTATTTGTTAAAGGCACATTACAAAAATTTCTGGGGAAATAAGAGATGTAAATGAAATGGGCCACCATTTAGGAAGGATTTTTAAAAAGAAAACAGAAAAAGAAAGCACCAAACATACCACTTTAAGTCAGGATCATTTTATGAATGAGTGTTATGCACAAATCAGGACAACATGATAGTGTTAGGCCCTCCAAGAGTGAAAATACTGTATTGAATTTTAATAAAGGCTGGACAAGACAATTTTGTGCTGGATCAGTTATCCAGACTAGTGACTCTAAAGAAAGCCCTGAAACTTTGGTGTTTCCAAAATAAGCACTCATCTATTTGGCATAAAGCAATACTAGTTTTTATAGGGGAAAGTAGGTCAAACATAAGAACTATTTAAAATATTTCAATATTTCACTTATTTCTTTTTTCTTTTTTTGTTTTGTTTTGTTTTGAGAAGGAGTCTCGCTCTGTCACCCAGGCTGGAGTGCAGTGGCGTGATCTCGGCTCATTGCAAGCTCCGCCTCCCAGGTTCACGCCATTCTCCTGCCTCAGCCTCCCAAGTAGCTGGGACTACAGGTGTCCGCCACCACGCCTGGCTAATTTTTTTGTATTTTTAGTAAAGATGAGGTTTCACTGTGTTAGATAGGATGGTCTCGATCTCCTGACTTTGTGATCCACCCGCCTTGGTCTCCCAAAGTGCTGGGATTACAGGCGTGAGCCACCGCACCTGGCCCTTTTTTTTTTTTGAGATGGAGTCTCACTCTGTCGCCCAGGCTGGAGTGCAGTGGTATGATCTCAGCTTACTGCAACTTCTGCCTCCCAAGTTCAAGTGATTCTCCTGCCTCAGCCTCCCGAGTAACTGGGATTACAGGTGCATGCCCATGCCTGGCTAATTTGTGTGTGTGTGTGTGTGTGTGTGTATATATATAAATATACATACATTATTATTATTATTTTTTAGTAGAGACGGGGTTTCACCATGTTGGCCAGGCTGGTCTTGAACTCCCGACCTCAGGTGATCCACCCACCTCGGCCTCCCAAAGTGCTGGGATTACAGATATGAGCCACCGTGCCTAGTCTAAAACATTTCATTTATTTCTAAATGTCCATAATAGTTGGAAATTATTCACTAGGTAGATGGACTTCCCCAAGAGGATAGGAAAACTCTTTTTCGCTAAATGGCAAAGCTGATTATACTGTCCTCATGGGAGTAAGTCTATACTATTCTTCGCAAGTAACAGATGGACTAGATAAAATACACAATTTTATGGTTCTGATGAACTGTCTAAAACTATGCAAGGATCACTTTTTTATTTCATTTTTTGAGATGGGTCTCACTCTGTCGCCCAGGCTGGAGTGCAGTGGTGTAATCTTGGCTCACTGCAACCTCATTTCCCAGGCTCAGTCGGTTCTCCCACCTCAGTCTCCTAAGTAGTTGGGACCACAGGTGTGAGCCAACATGCCCAGCTAATTTGTATTTTTGATAGAGACAGGGTTTCACCGTGTTGCCCAAGCTGATCTTGAACTCCTGAGCTCAGGAGATCCACCCACCTCAGCCTCCCAATGTACTGGGATTCCAGGCATGAGCCACTGTGCCGGGCCTAGGATCACTTTATTAGCAGTGATTATCTGATTTCTTTTTTTAAAAAAATAGGTTACCTGAAGTTTTCTCAGTCATCTGCTATACATAAGCAGGTATGTCATATTGGCTGCCTACTACAGTTTTCCAATATATCTTACTTTTAATCTAAATGTGAAATTATATACCAGGGTTGCTTCTGCCCTTGCTGCATATACACAATACAGAGTTAATGTAAAAATCTCTCGGAGATGCTAACTGACTAGACTCATACTCTACAATCCAACTGACTCATGGCACTTGAAACTGAAATTATATATGGGTGGGTATGGGATGGAGTGTGATCTCCAGGCATCTCCAATATCTTCTCCAGGTATGTCTAATATTTTCATTGCTAGACATACTAGAGATACCTGGGAAACATAGTTGGTTCTAGGATCCTCCAGTTGGTCGAATACTTCTAGAAAAACTACATAGATGCCTCACAATAACTCAGAATCCAAAGAAAGGACCCAGATCCAAAGAAATCCAAGAGACTATTTCCTAATACCTGACATAAGCATCTCTTTACCTCTATATAGCTCATGGAGGCTGCTGGAACTGTTCAAGATGGAACAGACTTAATAGACCTTCAGAACAACATAACTTGTGAAACTGTTGCCCAGTTAAGTAGCCACAGTAATTCCTCCAACAACTGAGTCAGCTCTCAACCAAATAAAGATAAAAGAGAGGTGCTGATTCCCTAACCTCATTTAATCACATGAATTCAACAAACTATCTGGAAAGTGTTCTAGTCTATTCTGCACAGGGGATGCATGTCTATACTTGGGAAAATATTGTGTAACAAGTATCAAGTTTTTATTCGCTACTGCTATAATAGGCAAAGAAGGAAGAAATTTCACAAGTGCAACAACTGACTTGAAATTTTGAAAATATTCCATTTGCCAGTGCCAGCGTGCCCAAAAGAACTCTCTTATGTGAGACAAATTTGCCTACAATAATAGAAGAAAGGCAAGAAAGCGCTATAGGCCAACGGCAGACATCTCACATAAAAATCTATATTCTTTAGCCTAACACAGTTCGGTTCAAGATTTGAAAGTATTAACAAGGGTAGAGATCTATTTTCCATTTTTGACTTTGAAGGTTGTAGTACTTAATAAATACACCTTCTATGCACTGATTTGAATATTTGGACAATTAGCTGTATTTGTTTGAATGTACATTAAGTAGCTTTATTCTTGGTGGTTAGGATAATCAAGAAAGCCTAGAGGTTAAAAAAAACTTAGAAAGATACGTAAAGGAAAGGTATGGAAGAATAGAAAAAAGAAAAAGAAAGAAAATGATTTTAAAATGATCATATGCAGTTAGGATAAATGACTAATTAAAAGTGGAAAAAAATAATTTCTTACAATTCGTATAAAGCAATCGTATCCATGCAGTACTCTGACATAGTACAAAGGTACATAATTATAAACAAGACGATGGAAATAAAAAGTTGTATCTTAATTAAGCAAAACAGCAGAGGAAAAGGCTATGGAAAAAATTTATGAAACGTAGGAAGACCCAGGCCACAAATATGCCAAGACAAATGACATATCCCCAGAGGGGAGAACAGCGTCACAGACTTGAGAAGGTTCTGTGTGACCCTGGCCAGTACTTCCATTTCCTGCCTGGCATAATCACAGAAGGCAGTCAATGTTTGGTGATGATGAGGTGCAGGGTTTTGAAGAACATAATTAAGGGCTGAAAGTATTTTCTGTGGAAACAAAATTATCATTCATGTCTGACATTGTGTAAATATGCCTTAATTTTGGTCAATAGCAATTTGAACCTTAAAAATTAGAATCCTCAAACCTTCTTGTAAATCACAATTCTTTAAGCAAACTACAGGGCTTTGTGTGTAAAAGCACAGACATTCCAGATACTCTTTAAAAAATGCTGTTTAGTAGAAAATTATCTATTTTTGTAGTGACACGATTTGGCCTCCGTCCATGTCAAAACCAGTTCATGACTTCAAAAAGCCACATTAAAGGAGATTTACACAGAGCAAAAGCTAAAGCAGTTTTCATCCATCAGGTCAGGTATAAAAATAATCACAATTCACATTACCTTAAAACGACTGGCAATCTTACACAAATTAATGGTGTGTCATGTACAGATGGAAGGTGGATATAAACTGAGGAGAAAGAAAAAACCACATCAAAGGTGCCAAGAAGACTTAAAGGCTTTGAAAGCTTCGAAAGTCTCGCCTTCTCTCTTGTACCTTTAATTGTAAGGCTGCAATAAGTGCATTTTTGCCACAAGCTCTTGAAAGAAAAAAGAAATGGTTATTTTCTTAAGTACTAACAGACTTACTTCTCTTTCAGAAAATCCACTACTCTTTTGAAGTCAGCCACACAGTATTCTCTTTTCATTTCCATGAGTACGCTGTCGGAGGCAGACTGGACTGGTATGTGCAGAAAAGCGTAGACTCTGGGGTGATTAAGGATTTTTGCCATTTCCTTAAAAAAATGGAAGGAGAAAACATTAATCATTTTAACAAATTGTGGAATGGTTTTCCTCACATCAACATCACAAGCACAAGCAAATAAACATACTAGTTGAAAACAGACCAATCATCAAGCCTCTTAAAGTGAACATCAATTGGCAATATTCTATGATGAGATTTGGGAATTCTATATCACTTTCAGAAGATTCCACAGAAGAATTATTTCCTCATGCTTTCTGTTTCTCTTAGGTGACAAAACAGAGATAAACTCATATAATGCCTAAAGAGTAAAAAGATTTTTCAGTACTCCAAAACAAACACCATTCCTACTTCACTTCAAAGGAGTTTTACATTCTGCCTTGTTACATTTGTAGGAAAAACATCAATATTTAAGGCAAACACCTGAGATCCCATAATCCCCTATACTTGAATAGAGAAAATTTCCAAATTTAGGTTAACACATTTTTTAATACAAATATTATTGCCAGGACAAATGACATATTTGTAAAAAAAAAAAAAAATGAGGGAAAAAAACTCTGCAACTCACCTGTTTCTTTTTTTTTTAATTTCATTCACATATTTTTTGAGTATCTATTATGCAAAAGGCACATGATCAGACAGTAAGGCCAGCCACTTCACCAATGGGCACCTACTGACATTCATACTTAAGATGCATAAAAAGAAGTGAAAGAAGAGAGGAAGAGAAAGAAGAACGTATCTTGCCAAGTGAAAGAGAATACATTTAAGTGAAACACATTAAAAAACTCAGAGAGTGTTTAAAAATTACTCCAAGGACACAAAGCGGTCGAATAGAAAGACAGAGGTGAACTTGTGTAATGTCACCATTCATGCAAGCATTAGGTAAGTTGACTAATGTGGTCCCTCTCCACTGCTGCATGCTGTCAGGTCATCGATTTGAAAGAGAGGGAGGAACGGAAGGAGAGAAAGAGAAAAAGAAAAAAGAAAAGAAACAGAAAGAAAAAAAGAAAAAGAAAAATGAAAAGAAAGAGACAGCAGGTGCATACAGCCTTTCAGAGTCCAGTAGTGAATAAAAACGTCATAAAGGGAGCGGCTCATTAATAACTTGCATGTGCCAGTGATTCTTAATTTTCAAAGTATTGCACTTTCACATCTGTTACCTAATTTCATCCTTCAGAAAATATTTTGAAGGATCTTATGGAATCAAAGAGCCAGCTAATTCCGTCCAGTTACCTCTTAGCTCTTCAAGAGTCAGTCATGCATATGGATCAACCATGCCCTGTGTTTCTCCATTTTCTTTTCATTGACTGTGAACATTAGCATTTTAGCCAAAGTGGAAGCCCAGAGATGAACTCAAATCAGTCACCTTCTTAGTAGTAGTTG
The DNA here is from genome assembly GCF_000951045.1 of Mandrillus leucophaeus. Taxonomy (NCBI): domain Eukaryota; kingdom Metazoa; phylum Chordata; class Mammalia; order Primates; family Cercopithecidae; genus Mandrillus; species Mandrillus leucophaeus. The sequence goes on along the minus strand of NW_012106030.1, from coordinate 2,841,981 downwards.
TTTAAAATACTCCTTTTACTAAGAAGTTCAGACTATAAAATAAAATTACTCATAGATATCCTTTATCCACACTTTCTCTATCAGGAATTAATAGGTATATATACCTTACTAACCTTGTTACATATAGACTACTAAATTGGAATTGGAGTTGAAGAATTTCTTATTTAGTAGAAAAACAGCTGGATACACTTTTATGAAACTGTTAAACTTCTGGGTTGGGTATTCAGTAGGCTCTTTTTTTTTTTTCTTTCTTTCTTTTTTTTGAGATGGAGTTTTGCTCTGTCACCCAGGCTGGAGTGCAGTGGCACAATCTCAACTCACTGCAACCTCCGCCTCCCGGGTTCAAGCAATTCTCCTGCCTCAGCCTCCCAAGTAGCTGGGATTCCAGGCGTGTGCCACCACACCCGGCTAATTTTTGTGGTTTTAGTAGAGATGGGGTTTCACTATGTTGGCCAGGCTGGTCTTGAACTCCTGACCTCAAGTGATCTACCTGCCTCGGCCTCTCAAAGTGCTGAGATTACAGGAGTGAGTCATGGTGCCTAGCCTCAGCAGGCTCTTTGTAGCCATACTGCACACCTAGAGCTGGGTGAGGCAGAGCCACACTCACATTACCCATCCTGCAGTAAATATGCTGGCCTTATGCTAGGATCCTCTGCCTTTCAGGTTCTTCACACTTGAACATCAAAATCCCACCGCCAAATTTAAGAAACATAATTGTACAAAGATCTTTGTTTTCTAAAGTGGCAGCACTCACAGCTCTAGACATATCTATTGTGGTGAGAAATGACATTTTGACACGTAGTACACTTTGTGAGATGAAACTTCGCACTCGGGCTGTGCGCCTTTTTCTCATCTATAAAATGGAGAGAGGGATAATATTCATCTCATAGGGCTACTGGGCTATTGTGAAAATAAATTAAGATAACCCAGTATATACTAATAGAATAAGTACTCCATATGTAAATCATCTAATTTTTAAATTTTTTTCTTTTGGCAAGTATTTTAAGTTCCCGGTAACACAATTTTATGTGGATTACAGGGAACCTATGAATCAATAAATAAAACAGCTTTCTGATAAGCTAGTTCCCGAACTAGCAGGTGAAGGAGAAGTAACTGGTACTGATTTGCATGACATAAATTTGAAAGGGGTTTACCAGCAAACATGACCCCGGGACAGAGAGGGTGGTGCAGTTTCTCTTGGAAACACTCAGGGTGGCCTCCTACTATAAACAGGATACTGCGCTAGATGAAACTTTGCCCTGCTACAGTATGCCAATTTACAAATTAAAATGTTAATAGCAAACAAGTAGGATAAAAGTGGTGGTTTCCCCCTCCCCCCCACCACCCCCATGGTTCTCAAAATAAACCTTCCCACTAGTAATTATCTTCAGTTTCATACTACAGGCCTTGCAACTTCATACTGCTAGAACACAAAATAAAATTACACTTGCCCCTTAATTAAAGTCTATGTTTCTGCCACTAAGAGAATCATGACTTAACACAGATTAATGTACCCAAGGAGACAAAACACGTATTTTTTGTTTTGCTTTTTCTTCCATTCCTCTTCTTGCTCAGCACTCTCAGTTTAGGGCAACTTGTGTTCTCTTCACCTTTCAAAAACTTCTTCCTTTATGACTTCTCAGCAACCTGTTCTGGGTATTACCAAAGTGTTTACTTAGCTCTTCCTGGCAATACAATAATGAATCTCCAGAACTGAACGCTACAAGGCCAGGAATTATATTTTACTCTTCCCTCTGGATCTCTACAATAGCTTATACTGTGCTAAGCACACCACTAAACATTTAAATACAGAAACATTTAAATACAACTACATCAACATACATGAAAAGAGGTATAAACTGTAATTTCAATAGGAAGACAAACTTTCATTTAGTAATATTTCGGTTGGGCTCAACCAGGTAAACAAACATATATTCAAGGAGGTAAACAGGCATTTAATCAGCCTGCCTTAATTTCTGGAACAAATGAATAATTATATGTAAATCTATAGGTATATACATAAGTACAGGCATACCTCATTTTATTGTACTTCCCAAATATTATGTTTCTTACAGATTGAAGGTTTGAGGCAACCCTGTGTCAAGCACGTGCACTGGCAAATTTCTTCAACAGCATGTGCTCACTTTGTCTCTCTGTGTCACATTTTGGTGGTTCTTGCAATATTTCAGACTTTTAAAATTATTATTATATCTGCTGTGATGATCTGTGATCAGTGATCTTTGACGTTACTCTTGTAATTATTTTGGGGTGCCACAAACCGTGCCCATATAAGATGGCAAATTTAATCAATACATGTTGTGTTCTGACTGCTTTTCCAGTTGGCTCTTCCCGTCTTGGGCCTCCCTATCCTCTGAGATACAACAAGATTGAAATTAGGCCAATTAATAACCCGACAAAGGCCTTTACATATTTAAGTGGATGGAAAAGTCCCACGTTTCTCACTGTAAATCAAAAACTAGAAGGCATTAACCTTAGTGGGGAAGGCATATCAAAAGCTGAGACAGGTTAAAAGCTAGGCCTCTTGCACCAGTCAGCCAAGTTATGAATGCAAAGGAAAAGTTCTGAAGGAAATTAAAAGTGCTACTCCAGTGAACTCACGAATGATAAGAAAGTCAAACAGCCTTACTGCTGATATGGAGAAAGTTTCAGTGGCCTGGATAGATGATCAAACCAGCCACAACGTTCCCTTAAGCACAAACCTAATCCAGAGCAAGGCCCTAACTCTCTTCAATTCTATAAAGGCTGACTGAAGTGAGGAGACTGCAGAAGATGTTTGAAGCTAGAAGAGATTGATTCATGAGGTTTAAGGAACAGTTTCCATAACATGAAAGTGCAAAGTGAATAAGCAAGTGCTGAAGTAGAAGCAGTAGCAAATTATCCAGAAGACTTAGCTAAGATCACTGATGAACATGGCTACAGCACACTGCAGATTTTCAGTGCAGACAAAACAGCCTTCTATTAAAAAATGGCGGCATCGAGGACTTCTATAGCTAGATAAGTCAATACAAAAGGCTTTAAGCCTTGCTTCAAAGGTTCAGAGGACAGAAAGACTGACACTCTTGTTAGGGGATAATGCAACTGGTGACTGTAAGTTGACACCAGTTCTCATTTGCCATTCTGAAAATTCTAGGGTCCTCAAGAATTGTGATAAATTGACTTTGTCTTTCCTCTATAAATGGAACAACAAAGCCTAGTGAGAGCACATGTGTTGACAGCATGGTTTACTGGATATTTTAAGCCCACTATCGAGACCTACTGCTCAGGAAAAAAAAGATTCCTTTCAAAATATTACTGCTCATGGACAATGCACCTGGTCATCTAAGAGCTCTGATGGGGATGTACAAGGAGATTAATGTTGTTTTTATGCTGGGAAACACAACATCCATTCTGCAGTACAGGGACCAAGGAGTAATTTCAACTTTCAAGTTCATTATATAAGAAATACATTTTTGTAAGGCTATAACTGCCATAGTGATTACTCTGATGGATCTAAGTAAAGTAAATTAAAAGCCTTCTGGAAAGGACTCGTCATTCTACATGCCATTAAGAACCTTCATGATTCATGGGAGGAGAACAAAATATCAATATAAATAGGAGTCTGGAAGACATTGATTTCAGCCCTCATGGATCACTTTGAGGGGTTCAAGACTTCAATGGAGGAAGTAACTGCAGATATGGTGGACACAGGAAAACAAGTAGAATTACAAGTGCAGCCTGAAGATGTGATGGAATTGCTGCAGTCTCATCATCAAACTTGAACAGCTGATGAGTTGTTTCTTATGGATGAGCAAAGAAAGGGGTTTCCAGATGGAATGTATTCCTGTTGAAGATGCTGTGAACATTGTTGAAATGACAACAAGGGATTTATGACATTACATAAATGTAGTTGATAAAGCAGCGTTTGAGGGAGTTGACTCCAATTCTGAGAGAAGCTGCACTGCCACGGCTACGTTCTTAACCTTTAGCAATCACCACTCTGATGAGTCCACAGCCATCAACATCACGGCAAGATCCATCACAAGCAAAAAGATAGTAACTCGCTGAAGGCTCCTTTTATAGCAGTAAAGTATTTTAAAATTAAGGTATGTGTATTTTTTACACATAATGCTATTTTATACTTACTAGACTACAATATAGTATAAACATAACTTTTACATACACTAGGAAACCAAAAAAATCATGTAACTTGCTTTATGGTGATATTTGCTATTTTGCGGAGGTCTGGAACCAAACCTACAGTATCTCTGAGGTATGCCTGTAAAAACCAAGACACTTTAAATAAAGGTAGCCCCATCATGGATTATATTTCTAAAGGTATGCTGAAGCTTGAGATTGAAATCACAATGCATTTTCTCTTTTCTTTTCTTTTTTCTTTTCATCTCGCTCTGTCACCCAGGCTGGAGTACAGAGGTGCAATCTGGGCTCACTGCAGCCTCCACCTCCTGGGTTCAAGCGATTCTCCTGCTTCAGCCTCCTGAGTAGCTGGGATTACAGGTGCCCACCACCACACCTGGCTAATTTTGGTATTTTTAGTAGAGACTGGGTTTCACCATATTGGCCAGGCTGGTCTCCAACTCCTGACCTCAGGATCCCCCCGCCTTGGACTCCCAAAGTGCTGGGATTACAGGCATGAGCCACTGATCCCAACCTATAATGCATTTTCTTATGAAAGTAATTTACAAGTGAAGGGAAGGGTCTCAGGTTTGACAAGGGAAATAGAAGAATTTAGCTCAAATTGTGGCTGATGAAAGAAAGGCAATCACAAGCAGCTGGGTGCTCTGAGCTGGGTGAGTCTGAGCTGAAGGGCAGATTTGGTGGGCATGTATGTGCTCACATGGGAGGGGGAGCAGTTGAGGAGCTCTGGTAGCAGTTAGCGTGGAAAAAGTATGTGTTTTAATATTAGGTCATTTACAATGGAAGGGCTGATGTATCAAGGCTGCTTAAAATATAGATATTAACCATTTACAGACAGAAACTGCAGAATGGCTAGCCAGATTAAAAAAACAGTGTTTCTGTCTGGTACTATTCCATGGGGTCCTCATCTTACAAAGTGATAATCATCTCAGTGTTTGTTTTTTTTCTCTGAACTTAAAATATAAAGAAAAAAATAAATTGAATGAAAACAGACTTAATTTTAGGAAGCAGTTCTATGTATGGTTACATTTTTAACAGAACTGCTAAATTTCATTTTTATTGCCCTACAGTCATCAAACTCATCATTACATTCTACTTAGTTTTGAATATATGTACTACTGGCTTAACAAAATCCCTCAGTATGTGCTCGCCTCAGCAGCATGGCCCCTGTGCAATTACTCAGTATGTGAAGGTTTACAGAAGATATTAACACTTGCATTGAGATGCGTTTACATCCACACGGATAGTGATCAAACAGAAAGCCCTCTCAGATGACAGCTTTGTTATGAAGTACATGCATATTCAAAATTCTAAACTTTACACCGCTCTGTTGTTTTCAGCTCATATAAGTGATATGCTAAAGGAAAAAAAAACCTTCAAAGAAAGATAAACTATATATATATGTATATTATATTCCCTTTAAACATTTTCAAAATAGCTTGAGATATAATTCATATACCATACAATTTATCCATTCAAAGTATACAATTAACATTTTTTAGTATATTCACGGGATTGTAAAACCATTACCACAATCTAATTTTAGAACATTTTCCTTCCCCCAAAACAAACCCCGTACCCATTAGCTGCCACTCCCATTTTCCCTCATTTCATGAACCCTTCTCCTAGCTCTAAAACAACCACTAGTCTACTTGCTAACTCTACAGATTTGCCTATTCTGGACGTTTTACAGAAATAGACTCATATAATATGTGACTTCTTTCGTGACTGGCTTCTTTCACTTAATGGTTTCAAGGGTTAACCATATTGTAACATCTAAGGATTTATTTCTTTTTTTTTTCTTTTTTTTTTCTTTGAGACAGAGTCTCATTCTGTTGCCCAGGCTGGAGTGCCAAAGTGCAATCATGGCTCACTGCAGCTTTGACCTCCTAGCCTCAAGTGATCCTCCCACCTCAGCCTCTTGAGTAGCTGGGATGACAAGCACATGTCACCACGCCAGGCTAATTTTTACATTTTTTCTAGAGACGGGGTCTCACTATGTTGCCCAGGCTCACTGATCTTGAACTCCTGGGCTCAAGTGATCCTCCTGCCTCAGCCTCCTAAACTGCTGGTATTACAGGTATCAGCAACCATGCCCACCATGCCTAGCTTTATTTCAATTAAATAATAAAACATGGGAATTTAGAATTTATTAAATATATAATTTAATGCAAAACTATTTCAGATGTTCTGAATTATATTAGCTTGACTAAGGTGGTAAAGCAAGTTTCACCCATATTTCCTGGCTCTAACACAAACATTCTAATGGCATAGCCTTGCTAAAGATTAGCTGGTACATATAAGATCTTATTAGAAAAATTATAACAGAGACAAAAAAAATGGGAGAAAGGTGGGCTGGATGAAGTGGCTCACACCAGTAATCCCAGCACTTTGGGACGTTGAGGCAGGCACATCACATCACTTGAGGTCAGGAGTTTGAGACCAGCTTGGGCAACATGGTGAAACCTCATCTCTACTAATAATACAATATATGTATTCGCTGAGTATGGTCGTGCGTGCCTATAATCCCAGCTACTCAGGAGGCTGAGGCATGAGAATTGCTTGAGCCCAAGACTCGGAGGTTGCAGTGAGGCGAGATTGTGCCACTGCATTCCAGCCTGGGTGATAGAGTATCTCAAAAAAAAAAAAAAAAGAAAAAAAAGAAAAAAAAAAGATGGGGGAAAAGTATAAAAATTCCTTAGAAAAATTAAGAATCTCTTAAAATGAGCAGAATGTGACAATTAATGATAATGATATTATCTTATCATTTATTGATACTTATCATTATCAAAAGAATGAAATTCTTACTTTTATTGTTTTGTTGAGGTAAAATAGACATACAACTTACCATTTAATTTTTTTTTTTTTTAAGAGACAGGGTCTCGCTATGTTGCCCAGGTTGGACTCAAACCCCTGAACTTGAGCCATCTATGCACCTCAGCTTCCCAAGTAGCTGGGACAACAGATGCATGACACTGAGCCTGGTTGACGTTTTTTTTTTTTTTTGAGAGGGAGTCTCCCTCTGTCACCCAGGCTGGAATGCAGTGGCACAATCTCCGCTCACTACAACTTCTGCCTCCCGGGTTCAAGTGATTCTCCTGCCTCAGCCTCTTGAGTAGCTGGGACTACTTTTTGTATTTTAGTAGAAATGGGGTTTCACCGTGTTGGCCAGGCTGGTCTTGAACTCGTGACTTCAAGTGACCCACCCACCTCTGCCTCCCAAAGTGCTGGGATTACAGGCATGAGCCACCATGCCTAGGCTTGCCTGGTTGATTTTGAACCATTTTTAGGTATACAGTTCAGTGACATTAAGTTCAGTCAATGTTGGACAACCATCACCCACTGTCCATCTCCAGAACCTTTTGATCTTCCCAGACTGAAACTCTGTACCCATTAAACAACTCTCCCATAACTGCTCCCCAAGCCTCTCATAACCACAATTCTACTGTCTCTATGAATTGAACCATTGCAATTGAAATCATATAATATTTGTTCCTTTGTATCTGGCTTATTTCACTTAGCATAATGCTTTTGTCCCTACTGTAGCAATATTATGTTTTTTATATCTTTTTCCAGACAGTTGATAGCTCTACTCTCAATGCCAAAGCACACTGCATAAATTTGTATTAGCTCTTACTTCCTTATCCTGCAATTAAACCATACGTCCTCATATCCCATAGGTATATCTTGTTTATGTTCATTTCCCTATTCCCTTGCTCAATTCCTGGCCCCAAATACTTACACTGTAGTTGAATGTATAAATGACTGAATGTCCCAATTAATTGATATGGTTATTTTGGCATAAGTTCCACAAAGACTTCTAGGTAATGGTCAAAAGACCAATGCCAGTGTTCTAGGAAATCCTATTTCTGGATTCACCTTCAACACTTACCAAGTCATATAAGATAGAGTAAGACCAGAAACATATTTCATCCATTACTTCATTAACGGCACTGTAACAGCTACTAAGTGAATTACCAATACCTACGTTTACTCTAGCAATTAATAATAAATTGTCATTAATAGCATCAGAAAGTGAATGAGGGAGCACAAGAAAGGAAAATTTCCAATTCTTATGACCCAAATGACAAAGATAAGATATTGTGAACAGATTCTAATTTACATTTGACCTACAACTTAATTATAACAGGAAATTCTCTTCTAAACTGCAAAGAGTTAACATTTTCAGTATTTGTGCTAAAACAGGTTGAGACAAAACATCTGTTGTAATTAGTGTTTACAGAAATGCAAAAGGACTTCAATGTTCCCTTACCATTACCACTTCATCTTAGTGTCACAGTCAATCACCAGGCTTTACATTATGAAGATGGAAATATACATCTTGAAACCAATGATAAAATGCTAACAGTTACAATTACACACACAAACACATTTATTTTCAACTAATATTATCAGTGTTTTATTTTTTTTTCATTTATTTTTCTTTTTTATTTTTGAGACAGAGTCTTGCTCTATCGTCCATGCTGGAGTGCAGTGGTGCAATCTTTGCTCACTGCAACCTCCACCTCCCAGGTTCATGCCATTCTCCTCCCTCAGCCTCCCGAGTAGCGGGAACTACAGGCATGTGCCACCGTGCCCGGCTAATTTTTGTATTTTTAGTAGAGACAGGGTTTTACCATGTTGGCCAGACTGGTCTCGAATTTCTGACCTCAGGTGATCTGCCTGCCTCAGCCTCCCAAAGTCCTAGGATTACAGGTGTGAGCCACCACGCCCAGCCTAATTTGTTTTTAAATTATTCTTCTGCTCTGTTAAGGACAGGAAATCAAAATAGAGTTTTTGTCTCATGATGATGGTGGTGGTTATATAGATCTATATGTATATATTAAAATGCACAGAATGGGACACATACAAAAAACTCAATTTTGCTGTATTAGTTTTAAAATAAAATAACAAAGAGAAAAACTAAAACTAACAGTGAAATCTTTGATGATTCAAACACTATATGAACAGGTATATGCTATAAAAAGCTTTAAAATCCACACACAATTGCCTTTGCTCCATTTAAGAAAAGACTACTACACACTAACAGAATGAATCAATAGCTGATCAATTTAATGAGGAAAGGGCAGTTCAGGCTGTACCTTCAGCTCAGAGAGTTTTATTGGCTTCTCTTAAATATGACATACATAATTGAGGAATCCAATGGAAAGGCAGATGTTAAAGATTTATCTTAAAATATTTAAGTCATTTATCTATGACCTGATTAAAATTAACTTGGAGTGGTGGTGCATGCCTGTAATCCCAGCTACTCGGGAGGCTGAGGCAGGAGAATCACTTGAACCCGGGAGGTGGAGGTTTCAGTGAGCTGAGATCGTGCCACTGCACTCCAGCCTGGCGACAGAGCAATACTCAGTGTCTAAATAAATAAATAAATAAATAAAAATAGACACAAAAAACCAGTGATTCTCTCAGTCTCTTTTCCTCCATAATTCCATGGTCTAAATTCTCAAGTGGAGAAAACTCGAACAGAGCTTCAGCCAGTACATGATGGGTGTGTAACATAAACAAGAAATAAATTTTTGTTTCTATAAGCCACTGAGATTTTGGAGGCGATTTTACTATACAACATAACTTAGTTTATCCTTACTGTGATAATGTTATGTGTTGACAGGGCTACTGAATGCACAGATAGCTGATAAAACATTATTTCTGGGTGTCTGTGAGGGTATTTCCAGAACAGATTAGCATTTCAAGTAAAAGAAGATCCATCCTTATAAACGGTCAGTAGCATCCAATCCTTTGAGGGCTCAAATTAAACAAAATGACAGACCGAGGATGAATTCTCCCTCACTTCACACCCCCCCGCCACACATACCCCCATTATGTTTCTTTGAAGGACTTTGATTAATCCAGCGATGCATTCTCATGTTATGGATAAAAACACTAAAGTTTAGAGATGTTGAAAATGATATGCCTGGCCAGATGCAGTGACTCACACCTGTAATCCCAACACTTTGGGAGGCCAGCATAGGAGGATAGCTTGAATGCAGGAGTCCAAGTCAGACCTGGGCAACTAGTGGGACCCCATGTCTACAAGAGAGAAAAAAAAAAAAAAGTTGGGGATGGTAATGTGTGCCCGGAGTTCCAACTACGTGGGAGGCTAAGGAAGAAGGATCACGTGAGCCCAGGAAGTCAAGGCTGCCGTGAGTCATGACTGGGCCGCTACACTCCAGTCTGGGCGACAGAGTAAAACCCTGTCCCAAAAAATAAAATCAAATGATGTGTCTACAGTCAAGAGCAGTAAGTGGAATAACTGGATTTAGAACCTAATCTTGTCATAGTACAGCGTCTTTTTTCTTAACTAATTTTCAATAAATATTAGGACGGAAGTGTCTATCAACTATGAAGGTTACAACAGGGGAGAAAGAAGCAACAAAAGGTTTTACCCCAAGTAGAGCTCAATTTTGAAAGATAAAAATGTTTCCTAGCCAGGCACGGTGTCTCACGCTTATAACCCCAGCACTTTGGGAGGCTGAGGTGGGCGGATCACTTGAGGTCAGGAACTAAAGACCAGCCTGGCCAACATGGTAAAACCCCACCGCTACTAAAAATACAAAAATTAGCTGGGCGTGATGGTGCACACCTGTAGTCCCAGCTACTCAGGAGGCTGAGGACAATCACTTGAACTCAGGAGGTAGAGGTTGCAGTGAGCTGAGATTGTGCCACTGCACTCCAGCCTGGGTGACAGAGTGAATGAGACTCTGTCTCAAAAAAAAAAAAAAGTTTCCAGACAAACTGCAAAGATAACATGTGTTTAATAAATAAAAATGGTGGCCACAGTTTAGATACACAAGGCCACTGTCCATAGGTAACCAAAACTTGAGGCATCTTGATTTCCTCAGAACAATAACCCCAAACACAAACATAGACTTTTTGTCCTTTTGAGTCAGTGAAGTTAAACCAATCAGCTACAGACAAATCAGCGTACACATCTTTGTTTGCCTTAAAGAAGAATATAGGACAGCCAGTCATGGGAAAGGTCAAAATACTTCCTATTTTACAGTCTATGAACCGTGCCGTAGTGGCTGTAAAATTGAGACTTCGTGCCATTTTCCAGTTTGAGGTCTTTCTGGTTCATAAACTTTTCTTTTGCATGCATAGTAAACTCTCAAAATTCTAACTTGATCTGATTTTGGACACACATAATATACCTAGCGTCTTAAAATACAAGGCTGTGTATTTTATAAAATAACCTAGTGACCTGCCATATCAGTTCTTCTGGCTTTTCTAAGTCTAATAATACCACTGATATATCTTTAAAAGTATATTTAGAAAAATAAGTATACTTGGAGATCAATTAATGATTCTCTATCTATTTACTTTTTTTATTAAATATACTAGTTACTACACATTTTGTTAAAGTCCTAAAGACAGAATTGTACATTTGAGGGTTGGGCTTATAGCATCTTATAAGGCTGAACCTGTCCCATTCTCTTAGACAAAAGACGCATAAAATAAGTAGTGCACATAAAGGAATGAAAAAATCTCCATTGTTCTTTAAAAATACACATTCTTTTCTCTATTAAAAGCAATGCATATTTCTTTAAATTTTGAAAAACTGAGAAAAATAGAATAAAAAACTAATCATTGCTGAAAACAACCATTATTAAAACAAAGATTCATTACTCTTGCTATCATCTTGAAACAACTAAATTATAAAATTATATGTGATACTATCTAGTGAGTTTGAGAAAAATGAAATGATTTTCAAAGACTAACATAAAGCTAACAGTATTTCTTGACAATAGATCATTAGGTCTGAGCTCAATTTCTTCAAAAACGAAGGAAAAAAGAACCTTTCTTTTAAGCAGGGTCCAAATCACCCAAGCACTTAGACTCAAGGGGCTCATAATACTTCTACATTAGCATAACAGGAGAGAGAAATCTGAATATGAAAACAACAAACAAAGGAAAATCAGCGATAAGAATCAGGAAAACATCTTTGACTCATTCCTGAACAAGTTATTACCATTAGAACAATGTTGTCCCTGGAGCTATGATGAGAGAATGGAAAAAATAAATAGATATAAAAAGAAAAAATTTCTTTATTTGAAAAGCTATAAAAATGAGAAGGAAGATAAAAGAAGAAAACAGGGATAGACAATTCTCTCCTCCACCTCTTAAATGTATTGTACAGAAAGGGAAGTCTTAAAAGTTGTTTTTTGTTGTTGTCGTTGTTTTGAAACAGGGTCTCACTCTATCACCCAGGTTGGAATGCAGTGGCGTGATCACGGCTCACTGCAGAGTCCACCTCCTAAGTTCAAGTGAACTCCTGAGCTCAAGGGATCCTCCTGCCTCAGCCTCCCAAAATGCTGGGATTACAAGTGTGAGCCACCATGCCTAGCTTAAAAGTTATTTTAAGACTTTAGGTCTTAAGAACATGGAACAGGGCTGGGTGCAGTGGCTCATGCCTGTAATCCCAGGACTTTGGGAGGCAGAGGTGGGTGGATCACCTGAGGTCAGGAGTTCAAGACCAGCCTGGCCAACATAGTGAAACCCCATCTCTATTAATACAAAAAATTATCTTTGTGTGGTGGCAAGTGGCTGTAATCCCAGCTACTTGGGAGGCTGAGGAAGGGGAATCGCTTGAACCTGGGAGGCAGAGGCTGCAGTGAGCCAAGATCACGCCATTGCACTCTAGCCTAGGCAGCAAGAGTGAAACTCCATCTCAAAAAAAAAAAAAAAAAAAAACCAACATGGAACATAATTACAAAATAGCTAGAAGAGAGGCTTTTGAATGTCCACACCCAAAGCAATGATGAACACGTAAGGTGATGTTCAAGCTAAATACCCTGTTTGATCATTATGCAACATACATATGAATGGAAATATCAAATTGTACCCTATAAATATGTACAATTACAAGTCGTTGACCTAAAAAAAAGTATTTGAAAAATGGGCCATAAGAAGCCATTTAATTGGAATGATTACAGAGAACAAAAACGGCTCCCCAGCCCATTCCAAATTATGGTACTATTAGTGATACAGTAGTAGTGATAGGCAGAGGAGGCAGGGAAATTCTGGGTAGAAAAGGGCAGGTCACTGGTGAGGGCTCCATCCTCAAGCCTGGAACTGCAGCCCAAAATGAGAACTTACATCCCTATTTTCCTGCTCAAATGTTGTCCCTTCCAAAACCACCCATAGCCTTCCCCATCCCATATCCTGTGCCCATAAAAACCCCAGGCTCAGTCAGCAGAGAGAGGAGAAGCAGCTGGCCACTGGAGATTATAGTTGGACGTCAGTGAGAAGCAGCTTGACTTCAAAGGGACACCCTGAAGGCATAGCTTCAGAGAGGAGAAGATTACCTTCCCAATCCATTCCCTTTTCAGCTCCCCTTCCCACTGAGAGCCACCTTCATCAGTAATAAAATCCTCTGCATTTACCATCTCTAATTCATTCATGCAACCTCATTGCTCCTAGAAGCCAGACAAGAACTTGGGTGCCACGAGTGTGAGTGCACCCTCCACTGTTAACACTTAAGCCGTCCATGAATGGCAAAGCTAAAAGGGCACTGTAACATTCCTTCTGGGGCTTCAGGGGTCTCGGGCACCTCCCTAGATACTGCCACAGGGCCTGCATGGAGATTTTTGCCTGCCGGCACCCACTTGCCCCAGCTCCTGCACCTACTTACCTGCACTCCCCCACCCATAAGGTGTGGAACACAGCAGGACCAAGCAAGTAGAGACTGCCCCTGCTGACACTGAAGCGGCTGGCTAGTTCTAGTGCCTGTGCACTCCAGTTCCCGCCCACAAAGGGATCAGGGAAATAATCCTGCTTCAGTAGTAGTAGCATAAATAGTAACAGTAATGATAGCAGTTTGCATCTATATGTGCTAGACAATGTACTGAGTCACACTCATTGACTCATTTAAACCTCAGAAAAAAGTAGTAGTTTTACTTCACTCGATCTTAGATTTAGAGAAATTAAATACCATGACCACGGCACAATGGTGGCAATGGAATATAAACACAGTGCCCTTGACATTGCTCAATCAAGTGTCTTTCACAGGAGCATCATTCCTATGGATTGATCTACCTGTAATCCTCTCGATACATATACTAATTCTTGAGGAATAGCACGAACTCATTTGCATGAAGGTGTTAACTAACAATAAATCATTTCTGGGAGTGGGAGAGGAAGAAAACAGTAGAAAGTAATCTTTCTAAAACAAGGCATAGAATATATACATATTATGTATATTATACATAGTCTTTGATATATATTAGGTAGTTTTTTGGGTTATTTTTGAGACAACATCTAGCTCTGTTGTCCAGGCTGGACTGCAGTGACATGACCTCAGCTCTGCCTCCTGGGTTCAAGCGATTCTCCTGCCTCAGCCTCCCGAGTAGCTGGGATTACAGGTCTGTGCCACAATGCCTGGCTAATTTTAGCATTTTTGGTAGAGATGCGTTTTCACCATGTTGGCCAGGCTGGTCTTGAACTCCTGACCTCAGGTCATCCGCCCACCTCGGTCTCCCAAAGTGCTGGGACCACAGGCGTAGGCCACTGCGCCTGGCCTATATTATGTGGTTTCTGATATATAAAATATATGTAACATTATATATGTCAAAGATAATTTTTAATTTTCACAATTTGCAAAATTTTCCTTAGTTTGGTTATGTCCAAAATGGGTGGGTTTTTAAAAAAAGTCTCATGTGTTTAAACTAAGTAAAGTAGCTCTTATTGCATTACTTAAAATTAAATAATAAATTAATGGGATCTTTGCAGTCTTTTGCTACTGATCAATATGGATTTTAAGTACGAACTAATAAACAGACATATATTTTTTATAAGGCCACAAGGGACATATTCCATCCCTGTTCTACTTAAATTGTTTTCACTTGGTAAAATTGTCTTCACATGTCAGTTCTTTAATTGGAATGTAAATGAAAGCATTTCTAGTTACGTCATGGTAAGCTGGCTTGTCTAAGGACACCTTGTCAGAATATCTTGGGATTTTAACCTGCTTTTTTAAACACATGAGCTCCAAAGCTATAGGATCAGACAGCTCCTTTAGCAAGTAAAGAAAGATCAGGACAAAGTTCCATTTGGGAAGCCAAATTTACTTTTAAGACTTGAGTTTTCAAAAAAAATGTTGTTTTTTAAAATGAAATAGAAGTTACAATCGTATGCATTTAAAAAATAAAGATTTATTTATATTAGAGGGGGAATTTAAATTTAAATTTATTAGAGGGGGAATTGTGATTTTTAAATTCCCCCTTTCCAGCAGTCTATGGTCTCTACAAATAAAAAAATCTAACCCTTTTTTGCAAGGTTTTGCCCATGTTAACAGAAGAAATCATTTGATACATAAGCATTTTGAAATGTCAAATTTTGGAATTTTTGTAAGATTACAGTTGATTTTTTTTTCCTTTTTTGTATTTTGTTCTTTTGGGGTTTTTTGTTGTTTTTTATTTTTAAAGTTGTTTTTTTTTGTTTTTTAAAAGCCGGCTTTGCAGTGCTCTCTTTGTTTCCAATGATCAGAGCTTTCCAATGAGCAAATGTGTTATAAATTACATCATTAATACCTTATGTTAACCTGGCTAAAGAACTAGGTAAGCATAAGCCTAAATAACAATGATTAAGGAAATCCAGTACACTTTATTACATGTTAAGAATTTCCTTCAGAACAAGCACAGTGGCTCATGCAGGCAGATTGCTTTAACCCAGGAGTTTGAGACCAGCCCGGGCAACATGGTGAAATTCCATCTCCATAAATAATACTAAGATAAGCCAGGTGTGGTGGTGTACCCCTGTAATCTCAGGGATCCAGGAGGCTGAGGCGGCAGGATTGCTTGAGCCCGGGTAGTAGAGGTTGCAATGAACCAAGATTGCACCACTGCACTCCAGCCTAGGGAAGAGAGTCAAACTCTGTCTCAAAAATAAATAAATAAATAAGAATTTCCTTCTATCTTAGGTGAGAAAAAGTGATTTCCACATCAAGTACTCTGACTTTTTAATGTTGCAAACTTAGAAACTGAAAATATAGAAGACAGCTAGGGAAAAAGATATTTCAAAGACGAGTCTAACAGAATGTGTAATATGCTGAAGTGAACTAGGAAGGACAGTAATGGGGACCATCAAGAATTTTCTTTTCTGTCTTTTTTTTTTTGAGACAGACTCACAGTGTTGCCCAGGCTGGAGTACAGGGGCGCGATCTTGGCTCACTGCAACCTCCATCTCCTGGGTTCAAGCAATTCTCCTGCCTCAGCCTCCCAAGTAGCTGGGATTACAGGCACCCGCCACCACGCCCAGCTAATTTTTTGTATTTTCAGTACAGACAGGGTTTCACCATGTTGGCCAGGCTGGTCTCAAAGTCATGACCTCGTAATACATCCGCCTTGGCCTCCCAAAGTGCTGGGATTACAGGCATGAGCCACTGTGCCTGGCCCCATCAAAAATTTTCTGTATAATGTTTAGATGATTGCTATTGCCCTATCTTCATAGGATCATCTCTCCACAGAATTCACTAATGGGCACAATTAATCAGAGGAAAAACTGGGAATTATTATCAAGGGGTATCTAAGACTTAGTGTCAAAAAGTGCAAGAATGCATTCTAGATGAAATAACATATACCAAGTATGAAGCTACTCTGAGTAAAATTAACATTTTGAAACATCTTCAGCTGAGTGAAATGAAGAAAGGGAAATTCAATCCCTTACAAGTTTAATGATTACACATTCAAAATGACTCATTAAAACTAAAAACAAATGGAATACTCCCATCTGGGTGTTTGATTTTATTTTCTCCTAAATAAACTTGATTTATCATAATCACTGATTATATAAAAGAAGTTCAAAAATGAATGCAATATTTCCTTGTCAGAGCATGACAGCCTCCTCCTGCTCAGTTACCCAGTTTCAAAACCTCTGAATTTCTTGCCCTCATCCACTACACCCCACCGATTAACATGTACTTCTGGTGCTACCCAACCCTCAGAAGTCTCTTATTTTGCTACGTCCATCTCTTGAGCGTAACTTTGCACTATCCATGTCTCACAATTTTTTCTTACAAACCATAACGTAAGTCTGAGTCTTCAAATGGGCAAAGGATAGGTAGCCCTGGAGAAAACAAAGTGGTTGTAAGAGTATTTTTTAATTAGGCCCATTTCCAGGTCTTCAACTTCCTTTGTAGTCTTTCTTAAACTTGGATTGTCTGTGGTGAAGGCTTAATGCTGTGTATCCTGTCACACCTCCCTCTCCCCTTTACTGAATGGCATTAGGTCACCAAACACAGAACATGTGAAGTTGCCTTTTTTAAGCAACATAAAGAGTTCTCATGCCTATTCACCCCCAACATCCATGCCGTTAAAGACTGCATTTTAAACAATTGTAATATTTATGCTGTTTTGGTGACATGTATACTAGTAATAATTTAACAACAATCCAAAAGAAATGTTTCTCTTAAAAATATTTGGAGGCTTCTAATCAGAATAATGTTTGCATTTTATTATATATATATATTTTGATACAGAGAAGGATGATACAACGATCAATAGAAGACTTTCAAGCTTAAAAATGTATTGAATTGGCCGGGCGTGGTGGCTCACACCTGTAATCCCAGTGCTTTGGAGGCTGAGGAGGGCAGATCACCTGAGGTCAGGAGTTTATGAGACCAGCCCAGCCAACATAATGAAACCCCATCTCTACTAAAATACAAAAATGAGCCAGGTGTGGTGGTGCACGCCTGTATTCCCTGCTACTTAGGAGGCTGAGACAGGAGAATTGCTTGAACCCAGGAGGCGGAGGTTGCAGTGAGCTGGGATTATAGCCCTGCACCCCAGCCCAGGTGATGAAGTGAGATGCTGTCTCAAAAAAAATAAATAAATAAAATAAAAAAAATAAATATATATGTGTGTGTGTGTATGTGTGTGTGTGTGTGTGTGTATATATATGAATTCTATACAGGAAGTAGAATGGAAATTTGAGTTCCGGGAAAAAAAAAGGATAGTGTAAATTTCCATATTCTTAAATGCTTTACTGAATATGTTTAAAAGAGTGATGTAATGATTTTATTATAAAATTTCTTATTTAAAATATGCCAGAGATTACACCTCTTGAAAGTATGAGACCAGGCGTAAAATTTCTTATTTAAAATATGCCAGAGATTACACCTCTTGAAAGTATGAGGCCAGGCATAGTGGCTCACGCCTCTAACCCTAGCACTTTGGGATGTCCAGGTGGGTGGATCACTGGAGGCCAGGAGTTCGAAACCAGTCTGGTCCACATGGCGAAAACCCATCTCTACTAAAAATACAAAAAATTAGCTGGGCATGGTGACGGGCACCTGTAGTCCCGGCTACTTGGGAGACTGAAGCAGGAGAATCATTTGAACCTGGGGGGCGGAGGTTGCAGTGAGCTGAGATCGCACCATTGCACTCCAGCCTGGGTGTACAGAGCAAGACTGTCTCAAAAAAAAAGGAAAAAAAAAAAAAAGAAACTGAAAAAATTTTAATGTCAATGTAAATCATTTAAAAAAATTATTTTGGGGTAACAGCAAACAAAAGTGTCAATACCACTCAGTACGAAACGCAGTCTGGACTTCATTGGCCACACTCCGTTCCCAGACTCAGACTCTTTCCATTCCTATCTCCTGTCGGTGGCTTCAGGTCACAATGCCCCTTCTCACCCTCGAACACGCACCAACCCCTGGGACACATGTTCCTATCAAAAACAGACCTACTGCTTTTCCCAGAACATGCTCCTAGCTTTTTACCCTTATTCAAATGTTACCCTCACCGTAGAATGCAATTGCTCAACTCTAAGCGAACCCTGCCCACTAAAATCCCATCCATGCTTCAGTTACCACTTCCTCCTGTTTCCCAATGTACCGAAAGTAGTAATCATTTATTTCTTGTTCTCACTTAGAGTGTTTTGTGTCTCTATCAGGCAATTACCACATTGTACATGATTAGTTGTTTAGCATCCTTCCCTATAATCTCCCTCCCACCTCATATATGAAAAATGTTTGATAACTTTTTGTTTAATTGAGTTGAATAACAGCAAATTTTACCAAGAGTCAATGTGCTCAACTGAAACAAGCCATAGATTCAATATACACAGACACACAATTTTTCATTTTGACTTTTTCAATGACCTGGTATATGCCGCTAGGGAAAACTCAACTCTAGATTGTTTATACTTACATTTCTGCATTTTAAACTTGAAGATTATACTCTTACTTTTTATATAGGAGAATTTTTTAATGATCAGTTAACCAAAAATAATTTTTCATCATTTGCAATTATGAAAGACTAATTATGAATATGACTGAATTATAGGAGCCTAAAATTAAAATCCTTTTTAAGATAAATAAGATGCAAGGAGGTCACATAATGAGGCTAATCAGTGGGAGAGTGGAGGATAGTATACTAATACTATGCTAGTGCCCCAACAAAAAAAACTCTATATTCTCAACAACAACAAAACAATTCCACAATCACTAGTCATTTTATAGTCATTCTACCACTCATGTTACCATTTATAGGATGATGATTAATTTCATTTTAATTTTTCACTGAAAATTTTAATTCAGTGAAAAATTAAAATGTGCAACATGAGAAATTCCTACAGGCCACTTCAAAGAAAACATACTGTATTTCATCACTCAGTAATAAAATTATTAGCTTATAGTCCAAAGAAAGTATGAAAATCCGTTAGTCTCAAATATAGCTCATGTTTATAGCATCTCAAATACAGCTCAACTTTACAGCATCTGTATGTCTCACCTAACATCTGTTTCCTGTTTATATTTTTCACATAGTATTTTGCATTATTAGACATAATTATATATTTCTGCAGTAAGCAGAAGTATCAAATAGCCTCCTTCAGTCTCATCTGGATGTAATAAAAGAACTAACTTTTGAAATAGAAAGACTGTGAAAGGAAACATCTACCTTTAATCATAACAGAAACAGCTGATTGCCCTTTTTCCTACACTGTGGCACTTACTAATAACTTTAAGAAAAACACTCGCCACATGTGAAGCTCTGAATCAGTGCAGGATCTGAAGAGCTACTCATTGGTTAAATCAGTTTCAAGCTGACTTTACACAACCCTCCAAAGCGGAACCCTGGAACATTTTATGTGGAATGTCCTTTAGGATTCTGACTGCATAGTAGCTGGGTAGGCACATCTGTGATACATTACAAAACCAAAGAAGTTGCCAGCAAAGTTTTTAATATTTTATTTTAAAAGGCATACAATTTTAGTTTAGTAATCTCTATATCAAAATTTGAGCAGTATCAAATTTTAGATTTAGTCCCATGACCCTGAGTCTATAATTGCCTATTTTCTCTTAAGTCAGTGAAATTTAATAAATTAGATTAATTCATTAATTAGATATCAACAAAACAAAACATCAACTTTACATAAATAATGATTATTATGATCATTATTATTTTGAGACAGAGTCCCACTCTGTTGCTCAGGCTGGAGTGCAGTGGAGCAATTCTGGCTCACTGCTGCCTCCACCTCCTGGGTTCAAGTGATCCTCCTGCCTCAGTCTTCAGAATAGCTGGGACTACACGTGTGCATCACCACGTCTGGCTAATCTTTGTATTTTTTTGTAGAGATGGGATTTTGCTCTGTTGCTCAGGCTGGTCTCAAACTCCTGAGCTCAAGCAATCCACCCACCTTGGCCTCCCAAATTGCTAGGATTATAGGCATGAGGCACCATGCCCAGCCTATAAAAATTATTTTTAAAAAATCACAGAATGAAGAAACTGGAAGGAACCTAGGAGATAATATAGACCAAACTCTTCTCTCATCACTTCTACTTCCAAAGACAAAGATCTAAATGGGTTATACAATTTGCCTACGTTCACATGGTTATATAGTACTAAAATTAGAGTTAGAACCAAGGTCTTCAGATTTTCAGAACAATGTCCTCCTTATATACAATTTGTGCCTTTCATTACCAATTTAACTAAACTGTACCAAAGTGTATTCTAATAGAATATGTGGCCCAATTATTTAATCTGCCATCATATATCTAACATAAATAAAATCTCTATATTCCGAATTACTTCATGCTCTTGAATAAGCTTTATGTTCACTACCCATGGGGAAAAAAAACCCCAAACAAATCCCAAATATTTCCCCTTTTCAAGAGGGATATTAATTACATTAGGTCATTTGTTTAAGGGTCTTTACTACTTCCCATCCAAAATCTATTTAATAGAATAGTAGCAACTTTTATACATGATGGGCAATGTTATTAAAGCCAAACATATGCCCACTCTGTGACCCAGCAATTCCACTCAGGAATATTCTAGAGAAATGAGTGTACATGTCTACCAAAAGATATGTACAGAATGTTCTCAGAAGCTTTACTCATAATAGTTGAAATCTGGAAATTAACCTAATATTTAACAGGAGAATGGGCAAACTGTGATATATTTATAAAACAACACTTCACAGTAATAAAATAAAAACAGATTATTGAAACATACAACAACACCGATGACGCTCATGGACATTCCATTGGGCAAAATAAATCACATTCAAAACAGTACATACCGTATGAATCCATTTACATGAAATTCAAGAACAAGCAAAATTAACAGTGACAAAATTTTCCAATTCAGAATAGAGGTCTCTTGGATGTGTGAACTGGGAAGGAACATGAGAAAATCACATGAGATTCTAGAAATGCTCTATTTCTTGATCAGGTGATAGTCACATCCAAGTGTACATTTGTAAAGGCTCATTGTGCGCTTAAGATCATTGCACTTTAGCGTGTTTATGTTATACCACAATAAAAAGTTTTTTAAAAATTGGGGAGGAGGTAGTGGTTGGCAAAGCTTAAGATCTAGATGAAAGTCAAGGAGCTACGGTCCAGTCATCATAAATGAAGGAACAAACGGATTCATTTATTCTAATTTCAGTGACCGATTTCAATTTCAGGAAATTTTTCTTGTTTTACAGTATTTACCCCTTTTGTAAACATCACTTTACTTAACAAAGAGTACATTTCAATAATATTTAATCATAAATGTCTTCAAAATGAGAATTCTACTACAGTGATAAGCTGTGATACATTCAGACAATGGAGTATTATTCAGCACTAAAAGAAATGAGTTGTAAGGCCAGAAAAAGACATAGAAGAACCTTAAATGACATTACTAAGAGAAAGCTAATTTGAAAAGGGTATTATTCCAATTATATGACATTCTGGAAAAGGCGAAACTATGAAGACAGTAAAAAGAGCAGTAGTTCTCTGGGGCTAGAGAGAAGGGAGGGGTAATAGGTGGAACAAGGTAGGGTTTTAGAGCAGTGAAACTATTCAGTATGCTACTATAATGGTGGGTACGTGTCATTATACATTTGTCAAAACCCAAAGAATATATTACGTCAAAGGTGAACCTTAATGAAAACAACGGGCTTGGAGTGATAATAACCTAGTAAGAGTGCCATAAAGTACAGCAACGCCAAGAATCGTGGCCCTTTAGGGAACAAATCAAGAAGTAAATTAAATTCTCTTAGATATTTTGGGTTTCAGTCAAATATTCTTTGAAAGATTTGTATCTTAAAACTATTAACATCCATGGGAAGCATTCACTTTGTCCATGCTTAGCCATTTTTTTCAAATGTATGATTGAATATCTGTAGAATCAGTGCTCATTTTATGAAATAACTAAGTCAAAGAGACTATTTTTACTTTGAAAATAATATGTGTTGCTTAAATATCACTTCATGTTCACACACCTTAGAGAAAAAATGCCCTGATGTTACTGAATAGATGTTATGTATGCAAAGACAGTGAATGAAATACATAATAAGCATATACATGAAGTATATGTATTATGTATGCAGTTGCCTAATGTAGTAGAATCAAATAGAATTATTAGCAACATCAATTATGTATCAGGGGATATCACAGACATGGTTTCAAAAAAAAGGGACTACTAAATACAAAGCAAACTTGTTCGAAAATGAAAGCACAAGAAAAGCACAGTCTAGATGTGAAATCAGTCAATTTGGAACATAAAATGAATCTGAGTAATCGGAGCATTGATATCTACAAGGCAGGGATATCTATCACCTGGAGACGACAGAGATTAACTGGTCAGTCAGTGGGTTCGTGGTTAGCTGGATGGCCAAAAGATCTGGCTCTAATTTGGTAATTTTTCCTCCCAATTAGCTCCAATTACAAACAAATGGAAATTCTGAGGTAGACACAGGGACATAAGATAAATATCTATATTAAAGCATTGCTGAAAGCAGTCTTCTTGTTTTGGAGCCATGGTCCAAATATCATATTTCTTTCTTTTGCTTTTTTTTTTCTTTTTTTGAGACAGGGTCTGTCTCTGTCACCCAGGCTGGAGTGCAGTGTTGAGATCTCAGCTGACTGCAACCTCTGCTTCCTGGGCTCAAGTGATTCTCCCACCTCAGACTCCCGAGTAGTGGGGACTACAGGAGCATACAACCATGCCCAGCTAATTTTTTTTTTTTTTTTTTTTTTTGGTATTTTTTGCAGAGACTGGGTCTTGCTATGTTGCCCAGTCTGGTTTCGAACTCCTGAGCTCAAGCAATCTGTCAGTCTCGGACCCCCAAAATGCTGGGATTATAGGCACGAATCACTGCACCTGGCCCAAATATTTTAATTCTAAGATGCAACCGACGGTAAACCACACCATCAACTCGATAACAGCCTTTCAAGGAGAAAACAAAATCCAGAAAAATAGAAACCTTATACGATATCAATGTAATATATTATTTGTAGAGCCTAACTCTGATTTCTCAAATATTAAAGTGAGTCTGAGAATAAAGAATAACTAAATATTAATCATTATCATGAGACAAAAGAAACACAATGTTCTTTTCATTTTCCCTATCCAATGTGAAGTTGTGGCAAAGATTGCTGGTTGCCCTAACATCCCTTCTCTCCTCTTGCTTCAGTAACAAAATTCCCAAATTTTAACTACACCTCTGACCACCAAGCTGGAGATTAATTGCTCATATGGCCAAATAACAAAGTTTGGGCAAAGTCAAAAGCTTGGATTTCATATGACTAGAAGAGATCTGCTACTTTGGGGTCAGGCTAGTAGAAGAAATGCATGCCATGTCTTTCCACTATCTTTTCTGCTTCTGCAGCCTGGGATGCAAACATGACGGCAGGATAAAGAAGAGCCAACTTAGACCTAGAGAGGGAAGACACACACTGAAGACAGCAAATCCTCTAGAGAATCTTGGACCACCCATCTGTGGACTGTGAAAGACAGAAGTAAACTTCTATAAGCCACCATATTTTCAGGCCTCTTTGTTTTATCGTTTTCATGTTTTTCCCTAATACAGACGTTTTACTAATAAAAGACTTAAATGTAAGTGTTTTCTATATAATACTTCACAGTTATATATCGTCTACAACAATAATTTCTTAAAAATTGTTTATAGTCATTGCTAGTTAGAAATGATGACCCAAGCCAGGTAGGGTGGCTCACGCCTATAATCCCAGCACTTTGGGAGGCTGAGGCGAGCAGATCACTTGAGCCCAGGAGTTCGAGACTAGCCTGGGCATCATCAGGAGACCCTGACTCTCCTAAAAACACAAAAATTAGCAGGGCGTGGTGGTGCATGCCTGTAATCCCAGCTACTTGGGAGGCTGAGGTGGGAGGATCGCTTGAACCCAGGAGGCAGAGGTTGCAGTGAGCTGAGATCACACCACTGCACCCCAGCCTGGGTGACAGAGCAAGACCCTGTCTCAAACAAACAAACAAAAGATGACCCACGTTGCTTATGATCCTATGTTGGATCACCTGGCAGGATGGCAGCAGCTGAAGTGGAGACCCAGGTGAACACTGGCACGCCTCTACTGCTGTTCACAGTGACTGGCACTGAGCCACCTTTCCCTCCACAGCCTTTGGGAAGTCTCACGTTTCCCCATGGGTCCTACTCCACTACCCCCTCACTGGCTAGCTTTCTCCTGCCCTACAGGTGCTTTTGACTTTGGCTTACCCCATCAATCATGAGAAAATAAAAATTAGGAATATGTGACCCAAAATATACCTTTACATAGAAAAGATACCTTTATATTTTCAGATGTGATACATTGCTTTTAAGGTAAAATTCCAAAATCTCAATATAATAACAATGTTAATAATGATAGCTGATAACTCTTGAACACTTTTATGTGCCAGACACTATTCTAAGCATTCTACATATATCAGTTCATTGTT
Source organism: Mandrillus leucophaeus (assembly GCF_000951045.1). Lineage (NCBI taxonomy): Eukaryota > Metazoa > Chordata > Mammalia > Primates > Cercopithecidae > Mandrillus > Mandrillus leucophaeus. The sequence goes on along the minus strand of NW_012106030.1, from coordinate 2,816,626 downwards.
CCACCAGTGTTACTCTATTATAAGCTAAATAATGATACTCCATTATTTAAAGTCTTTTTTTTTTTTTTTTTGAGACGGCGTTTCGCTCTTATTGCCCAGGCTGGAGTGCAACGGTGTGATCTCGGCTCACTGCAACCTCTGCCTCCCAGGTTCAAGCAATTCTCCTGCCTCGGTCTAAAGTCTTAAATTTATATAGCATCCCAGAAAGCACTATTGATATATTATCTAATATTCTTTGTATAGCGTAACTGCTAATATGACCAGTTGATGTATGAAAACGTCAAAACCCATGGAAATGTGAAAATCTGTCCAGTGCTCCACAAAAATCAGCAGAACATCCAGGCCCAGGTCAAAGACTGGCCCTGACAGCAAACAATCAACAATACTCAGTTTACCTTTCATGGTCTCTGAGTTCTAAAATCAAGCGTGCTTTCCTAAGAGAAGGGAGGTCCATAAGCTACACAATTCCAAGGGCTATGGATTAATTCACTGATGACCCACGTTCCAAACAGGAAATGTGCCTGAAACTGAGGGAATAAACAGAGACGGGCTGCTCATTCCCTTAGGAATGCAGGTTAGGCTGGTGGAAGAGCAAAAGAAAAATAAAAATAAGTTGTTTACCCTGCTTTCTGTTTCAAACTTTCTTCAAAAAATCTGAAGGACTTGGGAAGATGAAACATAAAAAGAAACTGATAGGCTTCCATGGATAAAACTAGGCATCCAAAAGAAGAATAGCTGGTGCCTTGAGAAACTTAAATAAAGGCTAAGGACAAGCTAAGCGTGTCTCAAGCCTGGGTGATAAGAAGTGACCGCCAGGGGGGCTGTATCTGAGGCCTCATGAACTCAGCCACCAAAATGAGCTCCAGTCCTTCTACAGGGCCACCAGTGTGGAACAAGAAGAGTATGCAGAACAATCCATCCTTGGCAATAGAGAGATCCTGTGATATGATTTTCTGTAAATTTCACTTTACACTGTATTATTTACAGCATGGAAAGCACTTGCAAGTGAGGAAGGCCATACTATCCAAAAGAAGGTTTCTTTCTCAGGTATTGAATGGAGGACTCAATTCAAGTGAGTCTCTAGGCTCACTACAGAAACAGAAGCCCTTGGTGTCTCAGGCCTCTTTGACTCAGGGTTATAGAAATGATATGCCACTGTCAAAGCAAGTGTTGAGATGATTATTTCACACCAAATATCAGATAATAAAATGGAAAAACAGTTTTTTGACATGCTATTTTTTTTTATTCTAGGTCACATCAAGTAAATGATTTTAAAAAGATTTTGGAAGGCCTGGAATTAGAGGGCAAGTGGAAAATTTAAAATCTACATCATTCAGCTTAAATTCTTCAAAATGGTGCTCCCTTTTCAGAAAACTCAGATGTGAATGGAATGATCACGATTCAACTAATTTGCCAGATTAATGATAAAACTGATTCAGATTTAAATCTTCTACTTCTGTAAACACTTCAATACAATAATGGTCCATTTGGTTTGAAGGATACTAGAATAAAATAATAAAGATATAACAAATATGTTAGCAATAAAATCGATCTATTCTAAAATCTGTTACTTCTGTGACAGTAAAACAATGTTCTGCAGATTTCAAAACGACTCTTTAAGTTTGAAACTGATTATCCCTGAAATATCAATATTTTTCTAGTGATCTGCTGCAAATTCTAGCGTTTATATCTATTAATTTTACGTTTGATTGTCTTTTTAATTTAGCAATGCAGCATCAAAAGCAAATATCTTTCCGATTAACAAATGTCCAATCACCTGATGTGCACAGCTTTTGGAAGACTATGCAGATGGCGTGACATGGCATAGTGACGGGGACATCATCTATCCAGAAAACAAAGCTTCTTTAGTGAATCTAGACCAACAGCAGCTTTGACATCATGAAAGACAGTAATTGTGGAACTCAATTATCTATTAGAATAGAAATAACAACATAATATTTGATTTGGTTCTTAAAAGTATCGATTTTCTAAAGGGAGAGAGGCTGTGCACAGTGGGCCCATGCCTGTAATCTCAGCACTTTGGGAGGCCAAGGCAGGCAGATCATGAGGTCAGGAGTTAGAGACCAGCCTGGCCAACACAGTGAAACCCCGTCTCTACTAAAAATGCAAAAATTAGCTGGGTGTGGTGGCTCCTGCCTGAAATCCCAGCTACTCAGGAGGCTAAGGCAGGAGAAACATTTGAACCTGGGAGGCGGAGGTTGCAGTGAGCCGAGATCACGCCATTGCACTCCAGCTTGGGCGACAGAGCGAGACTCCGTCTCAAAAAAACAAAACAAAACAAAAAACAGAGAGAAACAATTAACCATCATAGTCAAGATTCATGCTATCTATGCCATATTATTTCTTGTGTGGTATTCAAAGCCAGAAGTATCTAAAGAAGTATACATTTTAGTCTTTAAGTCTCCATGCTTTCTATAATGGTGACTCAGTGATCTTTTGCTGTCAATAACCAGCTAATGACATGAGTTCTTCCTCAAAAGCTTTACGAGGAAGACACTACCATAAGTGATTGATGCACCTTTGACATGGAGTACAAAAATTAAGCAAGAAAAGTGATTCAACTTCACATATTGATGGTCTGATAGACACAAGGCAGCCCCTTCTCAGGCATAAATTTTTATTGACCTTAGCAGGAATGGTGGAGTAAAGACTCTGAAAATCGTCTCCTTAATAAAAACAATGAGAACGCTGACAAAAATTGTCAGTCAACTTTTTCAGAACTCTGGAAATTAACTAAAGGTTTGCAGCAATCTGGGTGGTGTTCATTAAAAAATAAATAAATAAATCTTGGTAAGAACACGGAGCTATGTGGTATGTTTGGCCTATCCTAATCTTACCTCCCACTTTCTAGCTCCACGGTAGCCTTGAAAACCAACAGCCTTCAATCATGGTGAAAACCAGCAGCCTGGAAGCCACTTGAGGGGGCATAATAGAGTTGTAACTTCTTCAATGCCCCATTCCCAGAAAAACTATCATTATTTGACCTCACTAGTGGTTCCAAGGAAGGCTTCACTCACACAGCTTGCTTATTTAACCTGACCTGGCACTAACCCAGTGAGAACAGTCTTTTGCCCAAGGGTATTTGTCAAAAATAATCAGCTGCAATTGTTTAACATCAGGGCTGCCTCAGGCTGTGATAACAGCTGGGACAAACAATAAGCAAATCAAAAAGCTTTAAAAAAAACCAAAAAAAAAAGGCAGGGAATGTGATATCCATACAAAGCCTAAAAAACTGACATATTTCCTAGAATATAGAAGGTTCCATGTGTGCACAGGGCTGTGTGTGGGTTTAGGTTATGCACATGCTCACCAAATACCTGAGAACGTGCTAACCTCTCACCTCTGGCTAAACCTGATACTTGGCAGAAACAGGAAGCAAAGGCAAAGGTGAAATTATAAGCTACCTGATGGAGCATCCCAAGCAAGCTCCAACATATACAATCAGGCCTCCCTGTAAAAACTGAGAGACTTACTGGTTCCAGGCATTTAAGGAAATCTCTGTCCAATCATTAGCTGACTATTAAGCTAAGTGGGTAGAGATTTCACTGGTCATTCATGACAAAGAATATAGATTTTACAGAATTACAGTGGACCCTTAAAAACACTGGTTTGTACTGCGTGAGTTCACTTATACATAGGTGTTCTTTTGTCTTTACTATCCCTGAGACAGCAAAATCAGCAGCTCCTATTCTTCCTCCTCCTCAGCCTATTCAATGTGAAGATGATGAGGATGATGACCTTTATGATGATCCACTTCCACTTAATGAATAGTAAATATATTTTCTTTTCTTATTATTTTCTTAATAACATTTTCTTTTCTCTAGCTTACTTGGATGTAAGAATATAGTATATAATACATATAACACATAAAATGTGTATTAATTGATTGTTTATGTTATTATTGGTAAAGCTTCCAGTCAACAGTAGGCTATTAGTAGTTAAGTTTTGGAGGAGTCAAAAGTTATACATGGATTTCTGACTGCACTGAGGGGGTACCCCTAAGCCCTGCATTGTTCAAAGGTCTGAACTATACTGCAGTAAAGTCACCAAATAACAACAACAAACTGTAGGGAGTGAGAAGAATCTGATTTCCAGAGCTGCCACATTGTATTATTTCAAATGTCCAGTTTTCAACAACAAAAATTATAAATCATAAGAAAACTCTCCAAACAAGAAAATATGGTTCATGCACAGGAAAAAAGGAGACAAGAGAAACTGTCCCTGAGAAAGCCCAGATATTAGACTTTACTGGACAAAGACTTTAAATCAGCATTTTAAATATGATCAAAAAACTAAAGAAAACCATGTCTCAAGAATTAAGGAAAATCAAGAGAATGATGTTTCACCAAATTGAGTACCAATAATGAGACAGAAATAATAAAAAAAGAACCATATAGAAATTCTGATATAGAATGTATAAGAACTAAAATTTAAAAATTACTAGAAGGGCTCTGCAAGAGATCTGAACAAGCAGAAGAAACAATCAGCAAACTTGAAGACAGGTCAATTTAGATGACTCAATCTGGGGAACAGAAAGAAAAAATTAATAGAGTCTTAGATACCACCAAGACAGCAACAAACACATAATGGGAGTTCTAGGAGAGGAAAGAAAGGAGCAGAAAGAATATTTGAACAAATAGTGGACAAAACCTATCTAATTTGAAAAATAGCACTAATTGGCTGGGTGCAGTGGCTCACACCTGTAACCCCAGCACTTTGGGAGGCCAAGGCGGGAGGATCACTTGAGCCCAGGTGTTCAAGACCAACCTGGAAAACATAGTGAGACTCTGTCTCTATAAAAAATACAAAAACTAGCTGGGTATTGTGGCACAGGCCTGTAGCCCCAGCTGCTTGTGATGCTGACATGAGAGAAGTGCTTAAGCCCAGGAAGTCAAGGCTGCAGTGAGCCGTGACTGCCCACTGCACTCTAGCCTGAGTGACAGAGTGAGACCCTGTCAAAGAAACCCAAAAAACACCAGAACAAAAAAGAATATTAATCAACACATCCTAAAAGCTCTACAAACTTCAAGTAGGATAGACTCAAAGAGATCTACACTTAGACACATCATAATCAAACAGTTGAAAGTCAAAGAGAAAAAGAGAATCCTGACAGCAGCAAGAGATCAGCAACTTACAGATAACAGATCCTCAGTAAGATTAACATTGGGTTTCTCCAAAGAAACCGTATGGAAGAGAGGGAAGTGAGATGATATAAAACGCTGAAAGAAAAGACTGCCAACCAGGAATTCTATATCCAGAGAAGCTGCTCTTCAAAAATGAAGAAGAAATTAAGTCATTTCCAGATAAAAGAAAACCAAGAGGAATTAGTTGTTCGCAAATCTGCCTTTCAAGAAATGCTAAATGGAACCCTTCAGGCTGAAATGAAAGGACTCTCCAATCCACAGGAAGAAATAAACAACAGCAGTAAATGTAACTGCATATGTAAACATAAAAAGACAGTATAATTGTGGTGTTTGTTTGTAACTCTTGTTTTTATATTATTTGATTTAAAAGACAACTGCACAAAGTGCTAATTATAAATCTGTGCTACTGAGCATACATTGTATAAATATGTAATGTTTATAACAGTAACAACAAAAAGAAGTGGGGAGGGAAGGGAACTACATAGGAGCGAAGTTTTCGTATGTTATTATAATTAAGTTAATATTGATCTAAATTAGATTGTTATAAATTAGAATATTAATTGCAATCCTTATGGTAACCACTATAATAATGACTTAAAAATATATAGTAAAAGAAACAACAAAGGAATTAAAATGTCATACTAAAAAATTTCTGGCCGGGTGCGGTGGCTCACGCCTGTAATCCCAGCACTTTGAGAGGCGGGTGGATCATGAGGTCAGGAGATTGAGACCATCCTGGCTAACGTGGTGAAACCCCGTCTCTACTAAAAATACAAAAAATTAGCCAGTTGATGTGTAGAATTTACAGCAAAGAAACAAA
>NW_012106030.1:2794862-2810591 GCF_000951045.1 Mandrillus leucophaeus | reverse complement strand
TATACAAAAAAAAAAAAAAAAAATTAGCCGGGCATGGTGGCGGGCGCCCGTAGTCCCAGCTACTCAGGAGACTGAGGCACGAGAATGGCATGAACCCAGGAGGCAGAGCTTGCAGCAAGCCGAGATCGCGCCACTGTACTACAGCCTGGGCGACAGAGCAAGACTCCGTCTCAAAAAAAAAAAGAATTTCTATTTACTACAAAAGGAGGCTGTTATGAGTTGAACTGTGTCCCCTACAAAGATGTAAATGTAAGTCCTAATCCCCCGCAGGTGTGAATGTGACACTACTTGGAAATAGGGTCTTAATAGATATAATCAAGTTAAGGTCATAATGAATTAAGGTGAACCCTAATTCAGTGACTGGTGTATAAGAGAAGGACATTTGGAAACAGAGACAGAGAAACTAACCACTAGAAGCCGGGGGACAAGAACAGAACAGATTCTCTCTCAGAGTTCCCAAAATACTCAGTTTGTGCTACTTTGTTACAACAGCTAAACCAATACAAAGGCAATAATGGAAGAATACAGAAACAACAACAAAAAATAACAAGAGTCTGTTGAGGTAGGAAAAATAAAGGCTGAAAATGTAGGAGCCACTTAACTAAAAGCTTAATATCTGAAATTTCAGCCAATCAGAAGGTAGGCTGATATGCCATATGACATTGCAAAATAAAAGCTGATACAGGGTATGCTTTTGAAAATATTTTAACATTAAACTATGAAGACCACTTCTTTATGACCATATATTAGAAACAGACTTAATGGCAGTATTTTCTCTAGTCAATGTTATAGTGACAGTAAACTTTCTGTAGCAGTTTTTAAAAACACACAATAATACATGCTATAAAAAGAAACCATTTTCCCCCCTCAAACTAATGAACAATTGGGGATCTTTCAGGATTATGCTAAATAATCAGTTTGATTTTCTCTGGCCTACATGCAGCATCCTCTGATCCTAAAAATGATTTATTAAACATGGATTGTGCCCATGTTTAATATTCAATAGTTCTGATACAAAACATGCAAATAAAGGAGTTCTGAGCAGCAGTGTATAATAATAATAACCCTTATGTTTACAACTTAGAACATAATCATTATTTACTGTTAAATGAGATTAAAGAATTTCTGAACTTAAATTTTGAAAGCTTAACATTTTCCAGTGGAGCATTTCTGTGGTAGGGTCAGGAAGATGTAGAGAACAGATATATATCAGACCTAAAAGCAACAATTTAGTATCTCAGAAATAAACAGAAGCAGATGAAGGAGATGGACTTTGCTTTCTGACAAATATGCAGAATGTCCCTCAACTATTCTATGAACCATTAACTTCATTACGCACCTTTCTGTTCTAGATCGTGAATCACCTGCAAATTCCATTACCTACCTGATATAAAATATGACGATTTCATTTTACTAAGTGCTGAATTAGCAAGTGCCTAAGGAAGCCTTTCATAGGCTATTAGAGCAAAGAAGTCAATACAGAGAGGATCGTAGAATAGAAAAGTGTAAAGGAAACCGTGGATTGCCTTATGTGTTAGCCATTCTCTGTGCTTGTGAAGGAATGTCAAAGGCAGCTTTTCTCAATGCTTTGAGCGTAACTGACTTCCTAAATTAATGAGGAAGATAAAGCCCACAGCTGGTGTATTATGGAGTTTGAACTACACTAATTTTGACAGGTGACATGAAAGCCTTCTCAGCTACTCTGGGTGAAATTAAGGATTCAGGGGACTGGCAATGTGAAATGCCTTTTAAGATGTAAATTAAACCATATACATATCTAATGCCCTCCGATATAAACAGAAGTGTACACTAGAATACTAAAAGATGAAGTAGGAATAGATGTGTGTCATAGTTGAAATATGTAAATTTTTATGTTTTTCAAGTATGTTAGAGTGAGAGAGATCTTTGTATTTATTTTAAAAGAGTATTTTTCCTCAAAAAATATACACACAAAGAGACATGACCCAGGACAGATATTCAACTATGATTATAATACCTCCCTCTCCCTTCCCCTCCCTCTGTCCTTCTCCATCTCCCTTCTCTAGATACAGGGTCTCAATGCTCAGACCAGAGTGCAGTTATATGATCATAGCTCACTATAGCTCTTCTCCTCTCCTCTCCTCTCCAATCATAGCTCACTACAGCTCCCCTCCCCTCCCCTCCTCTTCTCTTCTCTTGATACAGGGTCTCAATGCTCAGGCCATGGTGCAGTTGTATGATCATAGCTCACCACTGTCTTGAACTCCTGGGTCCGAGTGATGATCCTGCCTCAGTCTCCTGAGTAGCTGGGACTACAGACGTGTGCCACCATACCCAGCTAATTTAAAAACACGTTTTGTAGAGATGGATCTCACTGTATTGCACAGGCTGGTCTCAAACTCCTGACCTCAAGCAGTCCTCCTGTCTTGGCCTCCCAAATAGCTGGGATTATAGGTGTGAGGCACTGCACCTGGCCAAACATCAGTTTCTTTATAAAGGATTTGCTAAGGCCTTTTCACTCATCATCTTGACAACCGTTGTATCTCTATGTTCTTTTCCTCTCAGGAAAATTAATCGTCTCTTTCGGGAACAAATATCTATGCGTCACTGCATTTTATAAACAATATTCAATAATTTGGATCAACGGCAAGAGGGAAAAAAATGATGAGAGTGGCTGAGAAGTTCAGAAGCTTGGTTGTTTTGTTTTTAACTTCTGTTTAAGTTCAGGGGTACACGTGTAGCCCTGAGACATATGTAAACTTGTATCATGAGGGCTTGTTGTACAGATTATTTCATTACCCAGCATGCATTAACTATTCTTCCTGATGCTTTCCCTCCTCCCACCCACCCTGCCATGCCCCCAGTGACAGGCCTCAGGGTGTGTTGTTCCCTGCCATGTGTCCACGTGTTCTCATCATTCAGCTCCCACTTATAAGCAAGAACATGTGATATTTGGTCTTCTGTTCCTGTGTTAGTTGGCTGAGGATAATGGCTTCCAGCTCCATCCATGTCCCTGCAACGGACATGACTTTGGTTTTTTTTTTTTGTTTCATGGTTGCATAGTCTATTTCTTGATCTAGTCTATCATTGATGGGCATTTAGGTTGATTCCATATCTCTGCTATTGTGAATAGTGCTCCTATGAACATACCCATGCATGTGACTTTATAACAGAATGATTTCTATTCCTTTGGGTATGTGCCCAGTAATGGGATTGCTAGGACGAATGGTATTTCTGTCTTTAGATCTTTGAGAAATCTCCACAAAGTCTTCCACAATGGTTGAACTAATTTACACTCCTATCCACAGTGTATAAGCATTCCTTTTTCTCCATACCCTCACCACCATCTGTTATTTTTTGACTTTTTAATAACAGTCATTCTGACTGGTGTGAGATGGCATTTCGTTGTGGTTTTGATTTGCATTTCTCTAATGATCAGTGATGTCGAGTTTTGTTTTTTTTTTTTTTCATATGATTGTTGGCCACAAGTATGTCATCTTTTGAAAAGTTTCTGTTCATGTTTTTTGCCCAGTTTTTAACGGGTTGTTTTATTCTTGTAAATTTGTCTAAGTTTGGGAATTCACAAGAGGGATTATACCACAATGTGGATTAAAGCATTTCAAGACAAACATAAAGGATTTGGCTGTTTATATTCTCACACTAGGTTTATTCTCTCATGCCTGCTTTCTCATAATATAGACACTGGAACTGAGAATAACAGAGAAGCACATAAGATAGATCTCTGTATAAATTATTGATGGCCATATAAACAGAATTTTTAAGTATGATCCAGGCATGTTCTTGTGTTCCTCAGGAAGACAGAGGTACCCAATATTTTCAACATAAGAAACATTTACCCACAAAATAGCTCATTTTCCCTAGAAAATATACCTGGCACAATAAGGATAAAATAACATTCAGCAGCAACAAAGTGCAATCTGTTCTGAAACAAAGTCTATTTACAAGTTCATTTATTTTGGGGTCCTTCAGTCTATATATAATCATGAGCCTTACTCACCCAGATTTAACATTACAAACAAAGACTCAGTAGTAGGAAGCAACAAGCTTGGTAAATTTTTCTGAGGAGCAGCTGAGATCAAGAAAAGCTTTGGCCTCTTGGGCAGGGCTGGAATTAGGGGCTGAGGCCTGGACAAGGGAACAAGTGAGTAGTATCACAGAACAAAGAGGCTGAGACTCAGGTATGGGCAGAGATGCCAGTTGGTTTTTGTTTGTTTGTTTGTTCGTTTTAAGTGGAAAGGCCTGACTAAAGCTTCCTGATGCTCAAACCCAGATCACGCAGAGAAGTTGAAGAGTTAGAATGTTGGGTAGAGCCTATAATCTTGCTGATGGGAAGCAGCATTTCAATTTCATCTTTTATCAGTATTAGATGGCAGGCAAGAAAGGACGTTCCTTTCATCCACCTCTTCCCTTTCAGAGAGGCTGTTCCCAGCTCTCAGAATTAGGCTCCCAATGAAGCCTGATAAACTTTAAAAAAATGTGTATGAGCCCTTTTAATATCTGATAAAAGTTTTCTCTCTCTAATATTCGGAAAGACATAAACTTCTGTTTCTAGTTTTAGGTGTTCCACTGACTTCTTAAAATTTATTCGCAAGTGCCAGGATAAGAATCAAACGGAGCACTGATGATTATAGATGGCAAAAAACAGTGCCAACTGTTGCCAACAGTTAGATCAAACCACATACTGACATGTCTCAAAAGCTATAGGTGGATGGTTGAAATAAAAGAGCTTTCCTTTCCATTTCCTTGCTGAAAACAAGTAATCTAGCATGTCTTTTTATTCATCAAAAGGGAAAAAATATTTTGTATACAACAGTAGAGAATATATTTACATATTATTCTATTATTCCAGAAAGTATAAACCCTAAGGAAAAGAAATGTTTAAAGACACAGCTTGAAGTGCTGAATTCAGTCTGGAAAATCTGTATTGCTTTGATGAAACATAAGCGCAGCATGTACTGAGTTTGCTATTATTTTGAAACTAAGAGGTATTTTCTAAAACTCGGCAAAGGCAAACATATTATTAATGTTCATAAATTATCATGCAACAAAAGTCCTTGACAGGTATCTACTGTCTTTCACCAGATGAATTTATTTCACTAAATACAGAATTAGGTTAGAATATAAGGTCACTGAAGTAGAAGTAAACATACAAAAATTCAAGGTAGCAGGAAGCTGATTTGTTACAGTGATTAAAAGATTTCCAAACCAAAAACAGATGGGATATTTAAAATTTCACTATTTGCAATTAACCTTATGATGACATGTACCATAAATATACTAAATGTAAATCTCGAGCAATACTACATATTTTAATTCAAGCTAAATAAAAGGTAGCACAATATCAACGTGAATGTTAGTGTCAATGTTTTTTGGCAATATTTTATAAAATAATATGTTTAAAAATATATAATTTGTTTTATTGTAATTTGAATATAGAAATAGTCCTTATTAAGAAGCACTTGCAACCCAGATTAATCAGTTTGCCCTCTCTGGTGCAGGTTGTAAGCAATGCACTAAAATTTTCATACAATTTTGAGACACGCAAGTCTCTTAAAGGGAGATAAGTTACTTTAAACTATTCATGACAGAGGGAGGACCAGGATAATTTTTTAAAGTAAACATTTCAACTTTTATTTTAGGTGCAGTGGTACATGTGCAGTTTGTTATATAGGTAAACTTGTGACTTGGGGATTTGGCATACAGATTATTTAGTCATCCAGGTACTAAGCTTAGTACCTGACATTTTTTTTTTTCTGAACCTCTGCCACTTCCCCCCAATATCCGTCAAGTAGGTCCAGTGCCTGTTGTTCCCCTCTATCTGTCAATGTGTTCTCATTGTTTAGCTCCCAGTTATAAGTGAGAACATGTGGTGTTTGGTTTTCTGTTCCTGCATTAGTTTGCTAAGGATAATGGCCTCTAGTTCCATCTATGTTCCTGCAAAGGACATGATCTTGTTCTTTTTTATGGCTGCATAATATTCCATGGTGTGTATGTGCCACACTTTCTTTATCCAGTCTACTGTGGATGGGTATTTAAGTTGATTCCATGTCTTTGCTATGGTGCATAGTGCTGCAATGAACATACACATGCATGTGTCTTAAATACATAAAATCCAGATACTTCCTATTTTCCTTACTGCCCAAGAGCTTTAACATCTTTTCCCTGTCAGCCAATCCATGAAACTAAAACCAAGACAAACTGTCTGATTTTAATTTCTCCTCTCTAGTGGAGATTTTAAAAAGCAGTGAAAGTTAAGAGGCAGGAAGAGAAGAAAGAAGAGCCTAGATCATCTACAAATTCAATAATCATACAATAAGCTCATTTGTTCTAGACAGTCCTAAAGATACTATCTATCACTATGGCATTTTAGCTGGGCAAATAAAACACAACACATCCCTTAGATGAATCCCTAACTGTCCAGTACATCTTCACAGACGCGTGACTCATGAGAAACACATATGACAACCATTCCCAAACTCTTCTGAAACTGGATATTCAGCAGATATGACGGTACTTCAATACATGAGGCATGAAGCCAAGGAACAGTTAATAAGCCAAGCTTTGAAGATCATATCATCCAATATATATTTATTAAGTGTATGAAGTGTGTGTTATCATAGGCACTGATATACAAAGATGGACAAGACAACATCTCCCTTACGATAAAAGTCATGTTGGATTTGTACATAAATAAGTAATCATGATGCACCATGATGAGTGCCCAAAGAGACAGAGATCTGTTGAACAGAGGTACTACGAAGCACAGAAAGTATGTGGGAAGAGTTTGGGAAGGCTTCCTTGAAGAAGCAGTAGAGTAGAAAGCATTTGCAAAATCGAATACATTAGAAACCAGTTCAGTGGCTAACTGGCTATGTCGTTTAGCCAGTTATTTAACCTTTCTAACCCATGGCTTCTCAATTAACGAAACAAAAATAATAGCCAGGCACAGTGGTGAAAGTGAAATCCCATCTCAAAAAAGTGGGCAAAAGAAAATTGAGGATAATAATATCTATAGAGCTAGCCTGTTGTAAGAAGAAAAAGAGATCACACATGTAAAGCACTCAGTTTCCTGCAAACAAGAAGCACTTGATAAATTGTACTGATTTTATCAGTTAGGAGTGATTTCAGGTGCCTCATTAGCAGCAGCCATTGTACCACTATTACTGGTCTCATGGCAACTTGTTGGGTTCACATGTATTATTTTTAGTCTGAGTTAATACTTTAGCTGGAGGCTACCTATCACTAGGAGGACAAAACTAAGAAATGTAGTTTTAAGAGTAATCAAATTCATAAACCACTTCACTTTCTATAAGGTCAGAGATCATTAAAGAGGAATGCAAAGGTTATTACATTAGCAATATCAATAGGAAAGCAAACACAGGGAAAATACATCTTATTTGCCACTACAGGGGCAATATATAAGCCAGCACATGTAGTAGCAAATATTAGTATGTCTGATTAACACATCACTACCAACTGTCATCATATGGTAAGTATAGCATGAGAAAATGGTAATGTAAAAATTTCAGAAGTATGAAATGGTAAAAAAAGAAAAAAAAAAGATATATAGGAGGTATCATTAGAGTACTCCTCAAGGGATAAAAGAATAAGAATGTAATAGAAAAAAAGAAGTACTCTGAATGTCCTAAAGGGCTTATTCTTATTCTTTAGGCAATAGGGACTTTAAGGTGACATAAAGCATGTTGATTGTTTTAACTATTGATTCTATTATCATATGCAAGTTTACTATAGCATTGTCTAACCTCATAGGTATATTTCTTCAATTCCAGGGTGTCTTTGTCACAATATATATGTTTGAGATATCTTTTGTCAGTTATATCATAATTTAAATGAATCCTATATTGTTTTTTAAGGGCAGTGATACTAAAAATAAGGTTGGCAGATGTCCCAAACACATACTTCACTACGTGTCTGCCTATTAGTGATAAAAAGTTCTCCTTCCCTTCCTTTTATTCAGTACACATGTATTTGATATTTACTATATAAAGAGCCACACACAATGCTAGACTCTTGAAGAAACCTTCAAAGTGCTCCTGTGTTAAGTGTACTATGCATCCTCTATTTCTATGCAGATTGAATAAAATGTGTTCTCAACAGATGTATCTTTCCACAGCATACTTTTAAATAATGATAAAAACTTTGATGCTTTCCTTTATATAACTTTCCCTTTAAACTGTTTTTTTTTTTTAAAAAAGGGTTTTTAAAAAATCTGACAGTCAGGTGAATAAGAAGTGAACAGAATGAAGAGGAGGGAAAACAGACCAGCCAAGTGCTCTCTAATTAAAGTCTGTTGTGTGAAGCATCTTTCAAAAACACAAGAAGGCTGAGTCTTACCAATAAAATTCTCAAGAAATCCCTGCCCTGAAGGTATTAAAGCATCAGGGTAGTTATTTCAAGAGTAGATTCCTTCAATCCCTATAGTTTAAAAAATCACCACTTTCATTTGCTGTTATTTTTTCTGTTTTCATCTTCTGTTTTTTTCTTACTGGTGAACTCTGTTCGGCACCCTTGAGATAAGTCATGTAATTTCTGTAGAGTGGTCTAAGCCTAGTGAGAGGAATATGGAAATTTACAAGGTTTTGCTGTGCACAGGACTGAGGAACACCAGATTTGGGCACCCTTCCCTACTGCCCTTTTTGACACTGGGAAGCCATGTAAACCTTCTGGGACTCAGTCACCTTTTCTGTTACATAACAATGTGTTTGTGGAATCCTGAGTGTTGTGGGCTCTGTCATGGAGAGGAGGATGAGAAGAAACAGCAAGGTGTGAAGGTCTGGTCCAGGAAACAAAGGAAGAGTTTAAAAGCTCTTACTCTGAGATGGTGTAGACCTTTGATTCTTGCATATCTTTGTTTCCTTTTGTTCTATTTCTTTTGGATGGCTTTCTCCCTGGGTGTGGTATCGTAGCCTGGATTACCTCCTGCACATAAAGTGCATAGTAGTGGGTGGCTTTCTCTGGGGAACAATTCTCACCCTTGAAGCTCATTTACTTCATCATCTTTTGCTGCCTCTTCTGGCCAGAGGTTAGGATTTCAAAGTTCAAGACTACAGTGTGGGACTCTATATTTTATGAAAAAGGCTCTTCTTTTTTTTTTTTTTTTGAGATAATCTCGCTTTCACCCTGGCTGGAGTACAGTGGCATAATCTTGGCTCCCTGTAAACTCTGCCTCCTGGGCTCAAGTGATTCTCCTGCCTCAGCCTCCAGAGTAGCTAGGATTACAGGTACCCATCACCCCGCCGGCTAATTTTTGTGTTTTTAGTAGAGATGGGGTTTTACCATGTTGGCTAGGCTGGTCTAAACTCCTGACCTCAAGTGATCCGCCTGCCTTGGCCTCCCAAAGTGCTAGGATTACAGGTGTGACCCACTGAGCCTGGCCAGCTCTTCCTGTATTCATTCTCGTATTCACTCATGTATTGAGCCATCACTGGGTGGGATAGATCCACAGACAGATATAACAAGAGCATTGCCTCAAGATGACAATGTAGGAGGAAAGGCCAACATGATACATACTTCAAAGGATTTTAAAAATATAATGTCATGACAATCAGAACCTGTTATCACTCCAACTGCGATCTATGAACTAAACATCTGGTGTTTTCCAGGGAAAGTACAAAGTTATATTTCAGATCTTTTGTTGATTTTTAGAAGCTCTTCTGGAGCATCTATTCAGAGGTCAACAAGTCTGGCACTACTTCAGGTGCTGAGCACTAGGATTTGCTACACACACAGTATTGGCTGCGGCAATCTTACAATCAATTAAAATGCTGAATTTATTCCAAGGAGTATTTGGTTAGTTACCTCGGAGCCAACACAGGATTTTTTATCCTTGTGCTTATTCCTACTTGAACTTATCCGACTCTATCTATTATGGGTCCCTGGATCCCTGATCAGATCTTTTCCAATCCAAAAAAAGTGGCTGTTACCATAAAGCTTATATTGATGGAGCCTGTTTCTCCTCCTACCCACTACACATCTAGTGCATCTCCTGGTCTTCACGATGTATGCCTCACATTTACTGCAAACACAGCAAGACTGTCACAGCTCTTAGCATATATATATATATATATTTTTTTTTTTTTACAGAGAATCACTTTGCTTTATCAAGTGTTGAGTCAGTGTTACGTAAAAGTTGACACGCCTGCGACTTATTTTTAACTAGCAAATCATAATCATCCCACACTGTCTAAAGTTAACATATAAATCATATACCCTTACTAGAAAGAGCTAGCTAGAAAAATGTAAATAAAAAAATTAAAATTGCTAAACTTCCTCATTATGTATTTATAATTAGCAGTCAAATTATTAACTCTGTTTTCAGAATTTCTGAAATAGGTTGTTGATATTAAGGAAGTTGCTCAACAAAAACCTCAACAAGTATAGTCTTAAAATCAAATCAGTGAAATAATCTTTTAAATGTTTAGCTAGCTATCCATTAGCATTTGCATTAAATTTCAGCAACAGTGGCTGTTTTAGCTTTTGGGATGTTATTTTTCTACACAAACATACTGCAAAGAACACACTTGATAAAAAATAAAAGTTATTTGTTTTCATACTTTACACATGACTTTCCAATAGCACTAATTAGATTTTATGTCCATAACTATGGGTATAAAGTAATTATTTTATTTCTCAAATAGTAGTCATGGATCCCCTGTCCATATTCTTTGCTCATATTTACTGTGTCATTTGCCATCAGGTACCACAGTTACCTGGACATACGCCCATTCGCCTAGTTTGACACAGCTACTTAAGGGTAAGCATCCCAATCTGTGGAAGAGTATAAAACAAAGTCAGGGATCACAGAACCACCTTTGTTCACAGTGATTACCATTATGTCGATAAATCAAAAATAAAGAAGGAAACTCTCCGAAAGAAAATGTCGTGTATTCAGGGATGGGCATTACAATGGAAATACAGATGCCGCATGAGCGAATCAAATGGAAGAGTCTCTTGTTCTGTGTCCCTCTGATTCAACTTCACCCCTATGTATCTCCAGATGAAGGGAGGAAATTGAAAATTCATCCTCAAGCTTCAAGTACAGTACCCTTTCTGATATGGCGAACAGTAGTTTGGGTAACACAATAGTGACTGTGGGTTGCAAAATTAATGCAACATATCAGCAGTTCTGAATCAGACAAGGGGTCAAAATGGAGGAACTGAGGCAAATTTATGTGCTGGAAGACAGAAGGACTACAAATAAGAAACAAAGAACTGTGGCAAGGTGGCAAGTATTGAAAAATGGGGCAATGTCAATTAATGAAGAGGAAGCAAAAAGTGTTGGTTGCCAAAGAAGGGATCTGAAAGTCTTAATTCGTTCTTGGAAATGCGGGACTACAAAAATAAATACATAAATAAAATTGTGAAAGAGTTTTAAATGAAGCTGATGCGATGACACTGAGGCTGCCACACTGTCTGGATTGGTTAGTGTCTATGTCAGCATGCAAATGGGGTGCTTTTCCTTACCTCCAGATGCTCTAAAATATAGGGCGGATTTGTCATGCCAAGCCTCAGCATTGCTCCCTCAGGAATCACTTCAACCAGTTTCCACAGGAGTGTGGGGAGATTGGTGCCAATATCTCTGCCGTAAGCCCCCGTGTCTTCACTGGTCAACCATATCTCACAAACACCCTCTGTGAATCAAAGGAGATAATTAACAAATCTGTGGCAGAGCTGTTTCCTTCATCATACAGCTGCTCACTCTTTATAATGCAGTATTGCTCAACACTCTTATTCAGGCAGTCTGGGTATTCAATTGCAAAGAAAAAGCAGCTTATCCCATGGTGCCAGTGGGTTATTAAGTTCATTTTACGAACACCAGAGAGTTACAACAATGCTGTAAATTATCAGTGTGTCCTGTGAAGTGATTAACATTCACAGCCAATCAGTTCAACTGTGCTTCCCCCAAAGCACTTTGATCAAGACTAAAGCCTCAGTCCCACCTCAGAGAATACCTATTTTATTGAATACTCTAAGCCCTGGAACTGAAAGTCACTTCACAGAACAGGTACTATCAGCAGTTAACTCATTAATCAGTATGGCACCAACCTAAGGAAAAATGCCAAGTGTAGTTAAGGTTTAGCTCACATATGATTAATTATTAGGTACCCATTTTTCTCATAGCAACCATTCTAGTCTGTCTTCGTTATTCAATCAAAAATAGTATTCATTTTATTGCTGCATTCAAAAAAGTTGGTTGCTGCCTAAACTGAGTGTTGGAAAACCTGTTTACTGACAGCTTGCTTTCTATTTTCCATAAATCAGACTTTAGGAAAATGTATATATATATTTTGTGGTTATTTTTGTTATAAAGAATCCTGACTTCACATATCATACCCTGCAATGATACTGCTTCAAATGTCCAGAGGAAATACTTTGGGATGCCCCTCATGTTATTTAAAATGAATAAAACAGAGTTAGCAAGAACCATTTAGGCTTTCATGGCACACAGAACTTTTCTGAACCCATATTCAGTGAAATGATCAGCCTATTTTAAAAGGCCAAATGATTAACAAGGCTAAAACAAACAATGAAGTGAGCCTGTGAAATTTGTTCACGCTCAAGTGGTTTGTTGCTTCTGCAGAACCTCAACACACACATAGGCACACAAACTGAAGACTTTAGCCTGAACTAAAGTATAAGTTTCTAGAAAGTGTCTTCAAATTATAATTTTAAATTATCTTTAGTTGACAGAACAGAAGAGTTTCAAAAATACATTTAAATATTCCTAGCCAAGAGAAACAACAAATAAAACACATGGCTTTTATGTGAGTGTGGACTTAAAACTTACAGAATAAAAAAGTATAAAATAAAGATCTTCGCTCCTCTTAATATGTTCCAAGAGGTAGAAAAAAAAAACAGCATAAAGATTTCCAATCACTATTATTTCCTTTAGCATAAGAAATACAATTACTTTAGCAAAAAACTAAACCACATAAAAACATTTTCACTTTTTCCTGCCTATCTTTCTAAGACATACACATCCTCACTCACACCCACACAACATGGAAAATACAAGGATAGAAATAAGATTTTAGTTTCCCCAAATTAAAGAATCAATAACTTAGCATTGAGAACAGAATACATAGAAAAAAGATCACTTAAAAAGCTTTTTAAAAAATAAAAAGCTCAATACATTTAAAAAGCTGAAGATATTTTTAGCATCTGAAAATTAGTAGTATTATGGATATATGGGTTTTCATAGTTTAAATTAAATACCTAGTTCCAGAAATAATAAACCTTTGCTTAATCTTAATCATTTCATAAAAAGCTTTATCCTCCAAAGAAATAGTCTGGCATGTCCACAGGCTATTTTTAGAGGCGTATAATTTTATAAATATTCTCTGTAGATGAAATAAATCTTTTTCTATTTAAAAAGTGGACTGAAATTAGTGGTATCATCTTTAATATTATATCTGCCATTACACACTGGACTCACACAATCTTTTTTTTTAACAAAATCTTATCAGAAAATCCACTCCAGGAAAAGAGATGGCTAAGTAACAACATAAACAGATTTTAAAACATTCTGAAAGAGGTTATAAAAACAGGACATTATCCATGATTTTCCAGTTACTGGCATTTGAGCAACACAATATGAATATTTTAAAATGAACAGAATAATTTTAATTTATAATTTTTCCATCCAAATGGTTCCATGTTATGCCTTATGTAGAGAGCGCGGGTTCCTGGAACAGTGCCTTGCTGTTGCTAGATGAATATAGAAGGGGAAAAATCGCTATGAATAGGAATGGAAATAACATCCATGGAGAAACAGCAGCCAGCTCTTCAAGCTGCATAGGTGGGGACCAATAGCCCCCTGGTGGGCTGAAACTTCAAATTAAATCACATAAAGAGGAAGCAGCTGTAACACTAAATCAGCAACAACAGGAATAATGGTCTTGATGTCTCCAAGATCAAGGCTGCTAAAATACTCTACATAATAGCAACCTGGTTTAAAACACAATGGAACGAAAGAGCATGCGCCAAGTGAAACCCTTGGACTTGAGGAGAATTTTGCTTTGGCAATTCAATTCAAAAATCTGTCAAAGATGATCTTGTTCTTAGTCAATGTGAGAAAGTTCAGCTTTTGTAAGGGTGTATTTCAAGCATGAATCCTAATGAGAATGGATCCCTCAAACAGTTAGGATATGGAAGTCATCACATACTAAAAGTGACGCTAAATGTGGAATCCCCATGCCTGACATCCTTTTCCCTGGAAAGTCTCCTGATTAGTCATAGCACAGGCAGTCCGTGCCAGGCCACGCTTGCATATGAAGTCACCAGAGCACCTGAGGGCTTCAGTAGTCACTAATGGACACACATTGGGACACAAGCTTGTATCCGCACACTTAACTGGCTAGACTTATGAACAGAAGCGCTTGCCTAAACAGCTTCATTTCTTAATGACTTCAGTTATGAGCTTTATTTCTTTGCACATTCAGTTCTCAATTCATCCAAACATTTATTTGGCCCTTACCGTGTGCCCTGCAGCTCTTTCAGCTCACAACAGATATGGATTCACCATTAAAATGGCTATTAGCTAAGAGCTCGCAGGGGACACTTACTAACACTTACTAACCTCAGCGACCCTTCGCATCCATCCCTATTGTCAGTGGGGATACAATGGGACAGCCTTCAAGAACACAGCCTTAGACCAAAATGAAGGGTCTGCTGGGCTGGCTTAAAATGGACACAATGTCGGCCTCAGTAAGATAGTCTCAGTCTGCACTAGAACTTGGAATTTGATTAGTATATGTCAGGAGAATAAACACGTGAAAATGAAAAAGAGATGCAAGCAGGAAGAACTAAGATAGGAGAAGTGAATGCCCATTAAAAACTCCCATGCCTGTAAAAATAAATACATGCAAAAAAAGAAAGTGGTAGGGTAGGAAAGTGGGAGACAGAAATTGGGGATTTTTTAAGCATCCAAGGGAAGATTTTACTTTTTTCTAAAATTGCTCATCTACCTTACTTTTGTTCGTTTTCCCAAAAATTGTTCAGTCAACCCAACTTTTTAAATGAACATTATGTTCATCAGATCATCCACCATCCTTTTGATGCATTAATTTTGGTAAAAGGAAAGGCAAATACTGGGAAGAATGAAATGTACTATACAGGAAAAAAGCCATAAGTTTAGTTATTAGATTCCATGATCATCTTACCCAAGCAATTATAGACCAGCCTGTAGTTGAAACACAAGCCATTTTTCCCTGAATAAACAGCAACCCCAACAGCTAGATTCCCATCTCTGCTCCATAGCAATTTGAGATGACAGGAGATGGAAGTAGAAGACCTAAAAGTTTGATAATAAAAGGAGAATAATATCTTCAATCAAATAGTCTCACCACAAAGAAAACTCTCTTTGAAAAATCAAACTTGGCCAAAATTCAATTTCAAAAGATTATGACTCACTATAACTTTATATATGAGCTTCATAGTAATAAATTAAAATATGGGTGAAGACTGATTTTATCTGGTCAAGAAGTAGCATTTCTCTAGTAGTCCCTGCTTTATCTATGAGGAAAATTTCCATGATAAGTTGTTTCAATTATTCATGAATAGTCTCTAAAAATAACTACAAACATCCAAAACCTGTAAATAATGATTACAGGGATCACTAGCTAAAGAGCACTGGATGGCAGGGAAACCTACATCAAGGACACATCATTTAAAAATCCTTGGAAAATCTGCTAACTCTACCTCCCACAA
>NW_012106030.1:2788429-2792472 GCF_000951045.1 Mandrillus leucophaeus | reverse complement strand
CCACTGAGCTCAATTATGGAAGGAAGAACAAATAAAAGTTCAGATTTTTAAAGGACAGAATTTTTATGACTAATGTTTTGGTCCTAAAGGTCTCTCCCTTTGGGTTAGGCATAGTAGCTCATTCCTGTAATCCGTGCTCTTTGGGAGGCCAAGGCAGGAAGGAATCCCTGAGGCAAGGAGTTTAAGACCAGCCAGGGCAATACAGTGAGACCCTATCTCTACAAAAACTAAAAAAGTTAGTCGGGCATGGTAGTGTGCCCCTGTAGTCCTACCTATTTGGGAGGCTGAGGCAGGAGGATCACTAGAGCCCAGGAGCCGAGGTTACAGTGAGCTATGATTGCACCACTGCACTACGGCACTAGAGCCAGAGCAACAGAGTAAGACCTTGTTTCTTTCTTTTTTTTTTTTAAGTGACCTTCACTCAAGGTACAGTCAAACAGAACTGAAATTCTCCAGTTAAAATTAGAAAATTTTGTCTTTAAAATTTATACAAGGACAGATGGTGCCCGACTTACAATGGCTCGACTTAGGATTTTTCAACTTTATGACAGCGTGAAAGCGATATGCGTTCAGTAGAAACCATACTTTCAGTAAACATACAACCATTCTGTTTTTCATTTTCAATACAGTATTCATCACATTGCATGAGATATTCAACACTATATTATAAAGTAGGCTTTGTATTAGATGATTTTGCCCAACTATAGGCTAATAAAATTGTTCTGAGCATGTTTAAGGTAGGCAAGGCTAAGCTATGATGATCAGTAGGTTGGGTGTATTAAATGCTTCTTCTTTTCTTTTCTTTCTTTTTTGTTTTGTTTTGTTTTGTTTTCAAGACAGGGTCTTACTCTGTCACCAAGGCTGCAATGCAGTGGTGTGACCATGGGTCACTGTGGCCTTGACCTCCTGGACTCAAGTGATCCTGACACCTCAGCCTTCCAGGTAGCTGGGACTACAGGTATGTAGCACCACATCTGGCAAATTTTTGTATTTTTTGTACAGACAGGGTTTCACCATGTTGTCCAGGCTGTTCTCAAATTCCTGGAGTCGAAAAATCTGTTCTCCTTGGCCTCCCAAAATGCTGGGATTATAGGTGTGAGCCAATGCGCCTGGCCTTTAAATGCATTTCAACTTATATTTTCAACTTATAATGGGTTTACTGGGCTGTGACCCCATCGTAAGTTGAGGAGCATCCGTACTTAAAACAGCAAAGAGAGTTTTCTATTTTCTATTATATTATTATATGTTCAGTTTGAAGGTATATCAGGTATATGGTTTAGGTGTCCTCATACAAATAAAACATCATTCATTCATTCATTCACTCATTCATTCATTGACTCCTTCTAGCAAGTAATTGTTGAACACCTATTATGTACCAGACACTGTTCTAAACCTTAGAGATAAGGTCTCTGCCCACATGAAACCTATTCAAGTAAAACAGACAATAAACTAAGACATAAAGAACATATTGTCAAGTAAAAATAAGTGCTAATAAAAAATTTAAAAGCAAGATAAAAGGCATGGATGATGAGGTCAGGTGCAGTGGCTCACGCCTGTAATCCCAGCACTCTGGGAGGCTGAGGTGGGCGGATCACCTGAGGGCGGGAGTTTGAGACCAGCCTGACCAACATGGAGAAACCCCATCTCTACTAAAAATAGAAAATTAGTCAGGCGTGGTGGCATATGCCTGCAATCCCAGCTACTCCGGAGGCTGAGGCAAGAGAATCACTTGAACCTGGGAGGCAGAGGTTGCAGTGAGCCGAGATTGCACCATTGTACTCCAGCCTGGGCAACAAGAGTGAAACTCCATCTCAAAAAAAAAAAAAAAAAAGAAAAAAGGTATAGATGATGGTACTGGATTACATCCCAGTAAACCCACTGTACGTTGAAAATATGAGTTGAAAATGCATGTAAAGGCCAGCCACATTTGGCTCACACCTGTAATCCCAGCATTTTGGGAGGCCAAGGAGGGTGGATTTTTTGAGTCCAGGATGATGAAGTAATTGGGAAAAGACACTTATCTTTGATAGGGAATAGCTGAGGAAGACTCACAATGACACAAAACCTGAATGAATCAAGGTAGTAAGCCATGTAGATTAGCTATCTAAAGGAAGAGCCCTTGAAGCAGAGGGAGTATAAATGCAAAGACACAATATGAGTATGCCTGCAGTTCCCAAGGCACCACAAAGAGGTCAGTGTGGTTAGAATGAAGTGAGTGAGGGGTTTGTGGTGAGAAAGAATTGTACAACGGGAGCCAGTGTTAACGGAAGTTGTTATAAGGGGCTCAAGCTCACAGGGCAGGACTAAGAGAGCAAAGATGACATGTTGATAAGCTATGCGCTGTCATAGCCAATAAATATGCAATATATATATTATAGTTGCCAGTGAAAGCTCTCAATAATTTCACTTTAAGATATTCTCATACTTATGCTCATGAAAACTGAATGCAGTTTCAAAATTCTCAAATCACTAGATATGTTGTATAAGAAGGGGCAGGAAAAAAATAACAGATAATGTAACTGTCCAGTCTTTCTGAACAAAATTAATTTTATTCACTCTTTATTTGGAGGGGAAATTTATTATTATAATTGACCAAAATATACAAAACAACACTCACAAATGTAAATAGAAATAAATAGAAGGAACCCAGACCAGTAACAATGTACGCTTTTTAGTTGGTATCACCTAGAGGAAAAGGAAGTGGTGCTTGTCTTTTATCTATTCTCTTTTCTTATTTCTTTCCATCCAACAGAGCCTAAATACTACTACTGGGCCCCTGCTTCTCACTTAGCATTATTTAAGTTGAAATCCAGCAAACAAACCAATACTTGCCACAAACTCAGAGTCTTAAAGTTTGAACCACCGCTTTGGCTTCAGAAGATAGGACAAATAAGAATATGTGAAATAGAACCTTCTCTATGAGGCAGGAAAAGGAATAGAAAAATAGGCTCACCCTCAAGAACCTACTACCCCACAACCTGGAAACTATAATTATAAATACAATAATTTGGATCACTTTATTCTTTTGAACTACAGGTAAATATCCTTAATCCAAAATGCTTAGGACCAGAGGGGTTTTGGATTTCAGATTCTTTTCAAATTCTGGAAAATTTGCATCATACGTATGAGCTAAACATCCTCAATCTGAAAATCCAAAATCCAAAGTGTTCCAATGAGCATTTCCTTTGAGTGTCATGTTGGCACTCAAAAAGTTTCAGATTTTAGAACATTTTGGATTTTGGATTTTTGGATTAAGGATACTCAAAGGGGGTTAGTTAAAATAGCCTTATGTGCCTTTTACAGGTTGGATGTAGGAGATGAGAAGATAGTTATGTTCTCTAGTAAATAAAAAGTAAAAAGGTTGTGTGTGTGTGTGTGCGCGCACGCGTGTGTGCACATATGCACTGTTTCTACATAATGAAAGAATAAAGTGCAATTCTAGGACAAATAAATATTGTTTAAAAGTTTTAAGAAGCAGCTAGTGATTCAGCCCTGAGGAAAGGAAGAATAGTCAGAATAGGAAGGTCTGATAGATATCCCAGTTAGCAAGAATTTAATAATCAGTTACTTCTTCAATTTAAAATTTCTAAGAACAAAACACTACAAACATTTGCAGGTAATATTAACAAAAGGTAATTTTAATACTATTATAATAGAATAACATATATATCAACAACCAGTTCTATAACTTGACCAAAACTATGCCAATCAAAATGATAACTACCAACATATTTGCTTCTATAGAGGAATATGTAATATCCAGTACAAACTGTTGACTCTGACCTACTGATGATAGCAAACATTAATTAAAAGGATAGGTCAGGCACAGTGGCCCATGCCTATAATCCCAGCACTTTGGGAGGCTGTGGTGGGTGGATCACTTGAGGTCAGGGGTTTGAGACCAGCCTGGCCAACATGGAAACCCTGTCTCTACTGAAAATACAAAAATCAACATAGCATAGTGGTGCGCCCCCGTAATTCCAGCTACTTGGGAGGCTGAGGCAGGAGAATCACTTGAACCAGGAGGTGGAGGTTGCAGTGAG
>NW_012106030.1:2784023-2787423 GCF_000951045.1 Mandrillus leucophaeus | reverse complement strand
GCAGGTGGATCACTTGAGGTCAGGAGTTCAAGACCAGCCTAGCCAACATGGTGAAACCTCATTGCTACTAAAAATACAAAAAAGCCAGGCACAGTGGGGCATGCCTATAGTCCCAGCTCCTTGGGAGGCTGAGGCAGGCGAATTTCTTGAACCTGGGAGGCAGGGGATGCAGTAAACTAAGATGGCACCACTCCACTCCAGCCTGGGAGACAGCATGAGACTCGGTTTCAAAAAAAAAAAAGAAATACTTCTTCAGAAAACTTTCATGACCACTGAGAATAACTTACATGCTCTTCTCCTGTGCTTTCAACACTCTTGTACATCATTCTGTTAATACAATGTGTTATAATTATTGGTTTGTCTTCCCTGAGAGAAAAGAAGCATTTCCCAGGCAGAGCTGCAAAAATCTAAAACACACACGCCTAGGACCTATCATGATGCTAGCAAACAGCAAGGCCTCAATAAATTTTGGTTCCATCAATAAACATATTTGATGGGATCGCTTTCAGTAAAAAAAAAAAAAGAGATGCACAGATTAAGTATATTTCAGCTAACATCTGAAAAGCACCTCTTCCTATACAGACACATAAATATACACACATACATATAAACAGACACACACAAACACACACACACATACAGAGAGTATGCACAAAAGTGAAGGAGGTTATGTATTAGGCAATGAGGAAATACCAAAATGAATATTATTTGGACAATATGGAAATGCAGCTTGAATGTTGCAAAGTTTCTTGCATAGTGTCTTAACTTCTATACAAGGTTAACAGTCTTGCTTAGGGTTCCCTATTACCCTACAACAACAGCTGGCCAGCACAGCAACTGAATACAACCAGCTTTTCACTTACAGGTATGATTTTCTTTTTAGTTACAAAGAAGTTCAGACAGATCAATACGCAGAAAACAAACTTTATCACTATTTTTATTGCCTTAATAACAAGAGTTAACAAAGAGATGGTATTTCCAGACCTTACTGATATCTGTAATTATACTGGTTACAGAAAAAAAAATTTGTTGGCATAAATTGATAATGCTGTTGCTAAACAAAAACAACTTGTTTATTTCTTTCAAAGAATATTGTTTATTTCCATACTTCTGCAGGAATATGGAAATAATGGAAAGTTCAAAACAAACTAAATACCATAAAAGGATGATACAGTTTCTGAAAACAAGGCATCTGACTCCCTAGTCTCCAAAATCTGTAATAAGCCTCAACGAAGCAGATTAAGTTTATCCTCTTAATACTATAGTATGTTATGTTCCATATATGGGCATTTTTAATACCCCTAAAGAGAATATAGATAGCAGTGTCTATGAACAGGTCCTCTTGTGTTTCAGTAGGATGTGGAGAGAGGTGTAATTCTATCTTTAAAAATCACAACGGGCTCAACCGCTAGCAGTCCAAACACTATGGATACACAAAGGAGGAGGAAGAGGAAAGAAGAAAATCATTAGATGCCTGCAATGCAGTACATTGTTCTCAGAAAATAATAATAATCAGTTGATAATGGTGATAAAAACTTATCTAGATTTCTAGACTAACAAAGAGCTACAGAATAGTTTAGAGGGTAAAGAAAAGTAAAAAAGCAAAAGATTTTTCATTATTTCAGCCACTGAGCTCAATTATGGAAGGAAGAACAAATAAAAGTTCAGATTTTTAAAGGACAGAATTTTTATGACTAATGTTTTGGTCCTAAAGGTCTCTCCCTTTGGGTTAGGCATAGTAGCTCATTCCTGTAATCCGTGCTCTTTGGGAGGCCAAGGCAGGAAGGAATCCCTGAGGCAAGGAGTTTAAGACCAGCCAGGGCAATACAGTGAGACCCTATCTCTACAAAAACTAAAAAAGTTAGTCGGGCATGGTAGTGTGCCCCTGTAGTCCTACCTATTTGGGAGGCTGAGGCAGGAGGATCACTAGAGCCCAGGAGCCGAGGTTACAGTGAGCTATGATTGCACCACTGCACTACGGCACTAGAGCCAGAGCAACAGAGTAAGACCTTGTTTCTTTCTTTTTTTTTTTTAAGTGACCTTCACTCAAGGTACAGTCAAACAGAACTGAAATTCTCCAGTTAAAATTAGAAAATTTTGTCTTTAAAATTTATACAAGGACAGATGGTGCCCGACTTACAATGGCTCGACTTAGGATTTTTCAACTTTATGACAGCGTGAAAGCGATATGCGTTCAGTAGAAACCATACTTTCAGTAAACATACAACCATTCTGTTTTTCATTTTCAATACAGTATTCATCACATTGCATGAGATATTCAACACTATATTATAAAGTAGGCTTTGTATTAGATGATTTTGCCCAACTATAGGCTAATAAAATTGTTCTGAGCATGTTTAAGGTAGGCAAGGCTAAGCTATGATGATCAGTAGGTTGGGTGTATTAAATGCTTCTTCTTTTCTTTTCTTTCTTTTTTGTTTTGTTTTGTTTTGTTTTCAAGACAGGGTCTTACTCTGTCACCAAGGCTGCAATGCAGTGGTGTGACCATGGGTCACTGTGGCCTTGACCTCCTGGACTCAAGTGATCCTGACACCTCAGCCTTCCAGGTAGCTGGGACTACAGGTATGTAGCACCACATCTGGCAAATTTTTGTATTTTTTGTACAGACAGGGTTTCACCATGTTGTCCAGGCTGTTCTCAAATTCCTGGAGTCGAAAAATCTGTTCTCCTTGGCCTCCCAAAATGCTGGGATTATAGGTGTGAGCCAATGCGCCTGGCCTTTAAATGCATTTCAACTTATATTTTCAACTTATAATGGGTTTACTGGGCTGTGACCCCATCGTAAGTTGAGGAGCATCCGTACTTAAACAGCAAAGAGAGTTTTCTATTTTCTATTATATTATTATATGTTCAGTTTGAAGGTATATCAGGTATATGGTTTAGGTGTCCTCATACAAATAAAACATCATTCATTCATTCATTCACTCATTCATTCATTGACTCCTTCTAGCAAGTAATTGTTGAACACCTATTATGTACCAGACACTGTTCTAAACCTTAGAGATAAGGTCTCTGCCCACATGAAACCTATTCAAGTAAAACAGACAATAAACTAAGACATAAAGAACATATTGTCAAGTAAAAATAAGTGCTAATAAAAAATTTAAAAGCAAGATAAAAGGCATGGATGATGAGGTCAGGTGCAGTGGCTCACGCCTGTAATCCCAGCACTCTGGGAGGCTGAGGTGGGCGGATCACCTGAGGGCGGGAGTTTGAGACCAGCCTGACCAACATGGAGAAACCCCATCTCTACTAAAAATAGAAAATTAGTCAGGCGTGGTGGCATATGCCTGCAATCCCAGCTACTCCGGAGGCTGAGGCAAGAGAATCACTTGAACCTGGGAGGCAGAGGTTGCAGTGAGCCGAGATTGCACCATTG
>NW_012106030.1:2776439-2782718 GCF_000951045.1 Mandrillus leucophaeus | reverse complement strand
GAAACCCCATCTCTACTAAAAATACAAAATCAGCTGAGTATGATGGCACTCACCTGTAACCCCAGATACTTGGAAGGCCGAGGCTGAAGGATCACTTGAATCTGGGAGGGGAAGGTTGCAGTGAGCTGAGATCACGCCATTGCCCTCCAGCCTGGGTAAAAATAGCAAGACTCCGTTTCAAAAAAACAAAACAAAACAAAACTCTCTCTCTCTCTATAGATATATAAAAAATATATATACATACATAAAATTGTTTAAAGCAAAAATAATAACATATTATGGGGTTTACACCTGATGCAAAAGACTGACAATAGCACAAAGGACAAGAAGAAAGATGAAATGGAAATATACAATTGTAAGGTTCTTACGCTATAAATAATGTAGTAAAATATTATTTGAATGTAGATTGTGATAAGTTAAGGGTATATATTTAAACCTGAGAGCAACCATCAATCAATCAAAGTGGTAATTTTGGTAAGCCCATCTTTTTTCTATTTTATAAAACACTTAAAAGGAGCTAAATCGACCAATGAAGTCTACGTGTGTTAAACGTAAGTTGTCTTATAAGCTAATTAAGTACAATGATCATTATTAAATTCTGCTATGTGAGGCTAATCTAGAGAGCTAATATTCAGTATTTTAAAACAGTATGTTAGTTATCCTCTTGCCGAAGGGGAAAAACCGAATGTCATTTTGAAATAACTACCTCATGGAAAAAAAGTGATAATTTCTCATCGCCAATAATTCAACTTTTCACAGAAAGGTAAAACATACTTAGTTGCTGGCACTGAGGAAAACAACAAACCAACAACTTTGTTGACCTCACCTTTTCTTTGCCCCAAAGCGCCAATTCAGGGCTCTCCAATTTGTACCTAGATACGATGTAAGATTTTAATAATTCTATGCTTGAAAGTCAGTTAAGGATACTTCTCTTGCTTTTCATGGCTTATCACCATGGTTCGCTAAAAATAGATCCCATTAGATAAGCTGCTTCTGGCACTATGGGTAACACAATGCATGAGTGTAATCAATCAACGTATTTGAATAACAAACACAGACAATTTTTAAAAATAAGAATTATCCAGCTTGAAATGCCAAAACTCTTTATCCACTTCATTTTATAAATACAGACTGTGACAGAAAGGTCAACAGACTTGCCCAAAGTGATACAATAAGCAGCAGCACAGCATGGATTAGAATTAATCTCTTAATTTCCAACAAGGAACTCCAACATAATTCTTTTTAATGCCAATTTAGTGACTCAAGGAGAAGACCTATAAAATGCTGACTATAATTATGATATGAGTAGTACCAACCAAAAATCTCAAAAGCCAGCTTTAGTAGCATTAGAAATAAGAAATGATTGAAGAAAACCAAAACAATGTGTAAATAACATGAGATGCGTTAAGAGTAATAAACCTGTGCTATCCAATATAACCACGCTGAACACTTGAAATGTAGTTGGTTTGAACTAAGATGTGCTTTTTTTTTTCTTTGAGACGGAGTCTCGCTCTGTCACCCAGGCTAGAGTGCAGTGGCGTGATCTCGGCTCACTGCAACCTCTGCGTCCTGGGTTCCTGCCATTCTCCTGCCTCAGCCTCCCGAGTAGCTGGGACTACAGGCACCCAGTACCACGCCCGGCTAATTTTTTGTATTTTTAATAGAGATGGAGTTTCATCGTGTTAGCCAGGATGGTCTCGATCTCCTGACCTCGTGATCCATCTGCCTCGGCCTCCCAAAGTGCTGGAATTACAGGCATGAGCCACCGTGCCCAGTCCTCAGATATACTTTAAGTGCCAAGGTACACATCTGATTTCAACTACTTAGTATGAAAAAAGAATGTAAACTATCTTATTAAGATTTTAAAATAATTTTTATAACTGAGCTGGGCACAGTGGTACATGCCTGCAGTCCTAGCTACTTGCGTGGTTGAGGCAGGAGGACAGTCTGAGCTCAGGAGTTCAAGGCTGCTGTGAGCTATGACTGAGCCATTTTGCACTCCAGCCTGGGCAACAGAGAGAGGCTCCATCTCTCACTCCCCATCAAAAGAAATTGATTACAAATTGAAATTAGCATTTTGGATATGATGAGTTAAAGTATCTGATTAAAATAAACTTAACCTGTATATTTTTCCTTTTTTAATGTGGCTACTAGAACATTTTAAATTATACACATGGCTCATATATTTCTACTGGGCAGCACTGTTATAAGGTATAGAACTGCCTACAATGAAAAACGAAAAGAATTAACATGAATTTTAATTCACATAATATATTAATAAATTATACTTTCTCCTAATTAATCAACAGAAACTGAAAATTCATCACAGTGAAGTGAAATGATTGATAAAGATTTTGTACTTCATCTATGTATATTTCTTGATTGTATTGACATATTTTATTAAAATTCAAAACATACTGGTTAATAAATTAAAAAGTGGCATTCAGAAATGCAACTGTACAACAATCATTTGTGTATTATCTTTAAGTCATCTTGGACATACACATTTTATACACTTCACAGTGTTTACAAAATAGAAAGAGACTATTGTATTTAAAACTATACTTCAAAGTTGAGTCCTTAATTCTCACTATTAAAATAGATGTTTAGTAGTTCTTACTGCAAATAGCATTTCTATCTACAAATTGCTTCCAATTGTAAACCATTATTTATAAGTCATAAATGAAGAAACAGAAAATAGGTAAGGTATGTAATTTGCCAATTATTAACCAATACATGAGTGGCATAGAAATCTTTTCAAAAGCTCCTCATTTCCAGGTGTGATTTATACAACTTTTCTTGTTTAGGAAAAAATGAATGTCATTACCGAAGTACTCCTGTTAACTTGATAAAAACACCATCTCCATCTCTCAATCCCCCTCCATAAAACCTTTACAGAGAAACTCTCCACCTTTGTCTCCTCTGCAGCCAATATATTACTGTGGCATTTACTTACGAGGATTTAAAAAGAAATCGAGTACTTAGAGTAATTGCACTGGTCCAAGCTTAGCCAAATACAGCAAAATCATTTTGTTATCTTTTATAAGTGTGCTGGTTAAGTTTTAAAAATGCTTTATTACCTCTATTAAGTCTGCCAAATCTCTTCTAGGAAAAACTGTTCTGATATTTCAAACTTGAGTTCACTTAAATATTCTACAAAACTCTTGTGAAATACATTTGCATTCTGTATTCTCTAACTCCCCAGTTCTTTTTTGTTATTTCCTGTGGCTTCAGCTGGTTAAGGATTAAGCTGAGGTCCTAGAAAGGGTGTCTTTCATTCATCATTTATTTCAAAGATCTCCAACAGTGACCAATGGAGAGAAATTACTCAGTAAATGCAGCAGGAGGAAGGAACAGACAGAAAAAAGTGGAGAGAAGTATCTCTAACATACTATATAATTTACCTCTAATTATGTTCATTGTGTATTGCCTCTCCGCCCCACCCCCAAATAGAAGGAAAGCTACAATAAGACTGAGATTCTCATCCATTTTGTTCACCGAACTAACTCTTGTAATAGGGCAGTGACTGAGGACATATTAAGCATCCGATGAATATTTATTTATTGACCGAATGAATAAATTAATAAGAAGACAGGAAGAAAGAGAAGCATGAAGGGTTGGGGAAGGAGGAAAAGGAGGAGGGACATTGAGATGACAACATGAAAGGAAGAAGGAGCCTACAGGTGCAGTTCTCAGATTTGCTTACAAAGAAAAGAACATAAGAAAGTATTCAAGTTTTCACAGTGTTTCAAACAGAAAACAAAGCATGAATGCTCATTCTCATTGGAGTAGAAAGTACACAATCAGAAAATACCTATATGTATTCAACAGAAAAAAAAAAAACAGATTGTAAAAATAATAAATTGTTTGAGTTTCTGTTAATGTTTCCTACTTATGCACCAATTTATCATCTTTTATATATCCACACAAATGGAGAATAGCCACCAAAATGGGAAGAAAAGGTTTCCTGAGAAGTACAGAATATTGAGATGCTTCTATCCATTAACTTAATCCATTTTCCCTTTAAAATGAGAAAAAAATAACATTATGTCATTTTAATAGGAAAAAAAGGAGAGTTTTACTACGGAATCATTTGAAGACCAATAGTCTACACAGAAGTGCACTGGCTATCTATCAGTTCCAAGAGAACTCCACAAATTTGAAATTTAAAACATCAAGTTAGAAGATGATATCCCGGAAGCAATGAACACAACTAGCGATCATATCTCAGTTTCAAAACCCTTTCTCTCAACATAAAGTATAAGAATTGCTTAGAGAAATGGGTGATTCCAGGATTTTAGTTAGGGAAAGTACAAGGTAAGCCTAAAACACTTTCTGGTGCCAGACAGTAAGAAAGTACTAAAAAAATTATGAGGGCAAATCAAGAGAACAAAGGAGTCAAACTGAAGCAGCTCTCAATGGCCAATCTGGGACAATTTGATCAACAAAATAAATAATGACGGTAGTGGAATTTAAAGTATAGAACAAAATAAATATCCATGAGTCCAAAATAGAAAAGGTAATTCAAAAAATAAATGGAGGAAAAAGCAGAGGTCTTCCATATAATATAATTTTAATTACTGAATGTGAAAGGTAAGATACGAAAATCAACATCTGACAAACACCACAAGTAATAATTGTCAGAGGCAAGGATCATCCATGGATGTTAAAGTTAGTGGGCAGAAGGAAGATATTTACAGTTTTTAAGCATTTCCCCATAAGACATTAATTAAAATGAAAAAAAAAAAAAAAAACACCTCACAGTGGAGAAACTTGGCATCACCTTAACTATGTAATAAAAATGAAACCCAGCAGTAATGAGACTTCTTAACATCATGTACCTTGATGTTCTGAAAAGTGCATATCTATTACTTCAGTGATACTCTTGCCAAAAATGCATAACCTGAATTTAATCACATGGAAATATCAGACAAACTCAAATTGAGAGAGGTGCTATAAAATAATTGACCAGCACATTTCAAAAATATTAAGGTTCTAAAAGACAAAGACAGGAGACCTGGCCCAGATTGGAAGTGAAGAGACTAAGGAGACATGGTAACTACATGTAATGTGGGATCCCAGATAGACCTGGGACCATAAAAAGAATGTTAGTGAAACAATGGGTGAAATTTGGATAGGGTCTGTAGATTACAGAATAGTATTTTACCAACATTAAGTTTCTGGTATTGATAATTAGATAATGGTCATGTTAAAATAGAAACATTTAAGGCCAGGTGTGGTGGCTCAGGCCTGTAATTCCAGCACTTTGGGAGGCCAAGGAGGGATGATCACTTGATCCCAGTTGGTTCGAGACCAGCCTGGGCAATATGGCGAAACCCCGTCTCTACAAAAATTACAAAAAAAGTTAGCTGGGTGTGGTGGTGCGCACCTGTAGCCCCAGTCCAGGAAGCTGAGGTAGGAGGATGGCTTGAGTGAGGGAGTTCAAGGCTGCAGTGAGCTGTGATTGTGCTACTACACTCCCACCGGGGGGACAGAGTGAAACACTGTCTCGAAAAAAAGAAAAGGAAAAGAAAAGAAAAGAAAAGAAAGAAGGCAAAGAAAGAAAGAAGGCAAAGAAAGAAAGAAAGGAAGAGAAAGAAAGAAAGAAAGAGAGAGAAAGAAAGAAAGAAAGAAAGAAAGAAAGAAAGAAAGAAAGAAAGAAAGAAAGAAAGAAAGAAAGAGGAAGGAAGGAAGGAAGAAAGGAAGAAAGAGAGAGAAAGAAAGACTTGAAGAAGGGTAAATGTACTGTTTTTGCAACATTTCTGTAAGTCTGAGATTTTTATACAATAAAAGCAAACAAGGAAGAAAATGAAGGCAAGAGTATGGCTTATTAGGGCAAAGGACTCAGAGTATGTGAAACCTCTGGTAACCAACAGACTCTAGGAGCTTCAGGTGAAATTTAAGTAAGGCAGGACTAACATACTCTTTGTCTAATGGAAATCAAGAACCTATTTCCTCAGAACTGAGTCTAGGTTTCCTGATTTAAAGTGGCTCCTGTTAGGATGCTTCTAAAATTATCACCTATTTTTTAAAAAACCATCAAATGAACACATTTTTCTTTAAATAAGAAGCCTGACACACTACATAAAAAAGGTAATTTTTTATCCTGTATTTGCAATTAGAAACTCAAAGACCACATCCTGAAACATGTCCTGGTACTGCCATTGTCATCAGCAAGTCGTATTTATCAAGTAGTCGTCACCAAGCCCCCTGTGAAGGTTCCCAAGGGATATTAAAAAAAAAAAAAATGATGAGACAGCTATGACACATTTTTTTTTT
>NW_012106030.1:2760103-2776389 GCF_000951045.1 Mandrillus leucophaeus | reverse complement strand
AAAAAAAAAAAAAAAACACCTCACAGTGGAGAAACTTGGCATCACCTTAACTATGTAATAAAAATGAAACCCAGCAGTAATGAGACTTCTTAACATCATGTACCTTGATGTTCTGAAAAGTGCATATCTATTACTTCAGTGATACTCTTGCCAAAAATGCATAACCTGAATTTAATCACATGGAAATATCAGACAAACTCAAATTGAGAGAGGTGCTATAAAATAATTGACCAGCACATTTCAAAAATATTAAGGTTCTAAAAGACAAAGACAGGAGACCTGGCCCAGATTGGAAGTGAAGAGACTAAGGAGACATGGTAACTACATGTAATGTGGGATCCCAGATAGACCTGGGACCATAAAAAGAATGTTAGTGAAACAATGGGTGAAATTTGGATAGGGTCTGTAGATTACAGAATAGTATTTTACCAACATTAAGTTTCTGGTATTGATAATTAGATAATGGTCATGTTAAAATAGAAACATTTAAGGCCAGGTGTGGTGGCTCAGGCCTGTAATTCCAGCACTTTGGGAGGCCAAGGAGGGATGATCACTTGATCCCAGTTGGTTCGAGACCAGCCTGGGCAATATGGCGAAACCCCGTCTCTACAAAAATTACAAAAAAAGTTAGCTGGGTGTGGTGGTGCGCACCTGTAGCCCCAGTCCAGGAAGCTGAGGTAGGAGGATGGCTTGAGTGAGGGAGTTCAAGGCTGCAGTGAGCTGTGATTGTGCTACTACACTCCCACCGGGGGGACAGAGTGAAACACTGTCTCGAAAAAAAGAAAAGGAAAAGAAAAGAAAAGAAAAGAAAGAAGGCAAAGAAAGAAAGAAGGCAAAGAAAGAAAGAAAGGAAGAGAAAGAAAGAAAGAAAGAGAGAGAAAGAAAGAAAGAAAGAAAGAAAGAAAGAAAGAAAGAAAGAAAGAAAGAAAGAAAGAAAGAAAGAGGAAGGAAGGAAGGAAGAAAGGAAGAAAGAGAGAGAAAGAAAGACTTGAAGAAGGGTAAATGTACTGTTTTTGCAACATTTCTGTAAGTCTGAGATTTTTATACAATAAAAGCAAACAAGGAAGAAAATGAAGGCAAGAGTATGGCTTATTAGGGCAAAGGACTCAGAGTATGTGAAACCTCTGGTAACCAACAGACTCTAGGAGCTTCAGGTGAAATTTAAGTAAGGCAGGACTAACATACTCTTTGTCTAATGGAAATCAAGAACCTATTTCCTCAGAACTGAGTCTAGGTTTCCTGATTTAAAGTGGCTCCTGTTAGGATGCTTCTAAAATTATCACCTATTTTTTAAAAAACCATCAAATGAACACATTTTTCTTTAAATAAGAAGCCTGACACACTACATAAAAAAGGTAATTTTTTATCCTGTATTTGCAATTAGAAACTCAAAGACCACATCCTGAAACATGTCCTGGTACTGCCATTGTCATCAGCAAGTCGTATTTATCAAGTAGTCGTCACCAAGCCCCCTGTGAAGGTTCCCAAGGGATATTAAAAAAAAAAAAAATGATGAGACAGCTATGACACATTTTTTTTTTTAAATGTACAGAAAAGTTTTAAGTTAAATAAATTCATAAGATAGGTCGGTATAACCACAAACAGAAAGATGTGAAGATAGTATTGTCAGCAGGCATTAGAAAAGAATAATTATTCTATGTTTTTGAGGTGTTAAACTTAGATACAGTAAAGATAAAATGCATTACATCTCTATTCATTATTTTATATCTACAGTAATACAAAGGAGAAGCTATGGGACAAGGTGCAGTGGTATGAAGAAATCAACATAACATTTGTATCTGAGGAAAAGAAAAAATCTGGTGGCTGGCAGGCTAGCACTCTTACACCAAGAGTGTGGTGAAGCACATCTGGTGTGCAGTGAGCAGAAGAGGAATCCATATGCCTGTAATCCTAGCTCTTTGGGAGGCCAATGGGGGAGGATCGTTTGAGCCCAGGAGTTGTAGACCAGCCTGGGCAATGTAGCGAGATCCTGTTTCTATTTTTTAAAAAAGTCTAATTTTGGTCAGGCATGGTGGCTCATACCTGTAATCCCAACACT
Source organism: Mandrillus leucophaeus (assembly GCF_000951045.1). Lineage (NCBI taxonomy): Eukaryota > Metazoa > Chordata > Mammalia > Primates > Cercopithecidae > Mandrillus > Mandrillus leucophaeus. The sequence goes on along the minus strand of NW_012106030.1, from coordinate 2,774,330 downwards.
TCGGGAGGCCGAGGCAGGTGGATCACTCGAGATCAGCAGTTCGAGACCAGCCTGGCCAACATGGCAAAACCCTGTCTCTACTAAGAGTACAAAAATTAGCTAGGTGTGGAGGTGCATGCCTATAAGCCCAGCTATTCAGGAGGCTTGAGGCACAAGAATCTCTTGAACCCAGAAGGCAGAGGTTACAGTGAGCCAAGACTGCACCACAGCACTCCAGCCTGGGCAACAGAGTGAAACTATGTCTCCAAAAAAAATGTCTAATTTTCCACACCACACAGGGCAACTTTAGTTGCTCAACAAAAATGAGAAGAATGAGGGGGTAAGGATCTGGTTTCCAAACAAATATATTACAATTCAGCCTTAGTAAACTATGCCTGTCATAATAATTTCCACTTAGAGAAGACTAAACTTAAAAGTTCATTATAAATTACAATGCTATTAAAAGTCATTAGCAATAAAAAATGATGTGAAACATCTGATGTAATAAAAAGTATGTATAGGCCAGGCACAGCGGCTCACGCCTGTAATCCCAACACTTTGGGAGGCTGAGGCAGGCGGATCACCTGAGGTCAGGAGTTCGAGACCAGCCTGGCCAACATGGTGAAACCCCGTCTCTACTAAAAATACAAAAATTAGCTGGGTGTGGTGGCACGTGCCTGTAGTCCCAGCTACTCTGGAGGCTGAGGCAGGAGAATCGCTTGAACCCAGTAGGCAGCGGCTGCAGTGAGCCGAGACCGCGCCATTATACTCCAGCCTAGGTGACAGAGACTTCATCTCTTAAAAAAACAAAAAGTATGTATAAGGCGGAATTAAGTAATTAAATACAGGATTGTTTTGTTTTGTTTTCTTTGAGACAAGGTCTCTCTCTCTTATGCAGGCCGGAGTACAGCGGTGTGATCATAGCTCACTGCAGAGCCTTGACCTCCCAGGCTCAAGTATCCTCCTGCCTCAGCCTCCTGAGTAGCTGGGACTACAGTGGCATATCACGATGTCCAGCTAATTTTTTTTCAGTTTTTCTAGAGATGAGGTGTCACTACGTTGCCATGTCTGGTCTTAAACTCCTGGGCTCAAGTGTTCCTTCTGTCTCAGCCTCTCAAAGCGCTGGGATTATAGGCATGAACCACCATGCCTACCTAGGACTTCTTTTTATTAATACAGTGACTTTATAATATGCCCTGAAGGTCAGAAAACAGACTACATAACTAAGAAATTGAGAAAGAGAAGGCCACAAATGAAGATAATCGGCAGAAAATGATTTGTTGATTCACTATTGGTCTACATGTTACTCATGGCAATAACACAAATATTACCTGAGTGAGCGCCAGGTGCTGGACACCACGCTAAAAGCACAAAGATGAATAAGACATCCGTCTAGCACTGTCTAGTGTCACGAAGCAGCAAGGGTGACTTGTATTTAAAAACTTAAATGGATCTCTACATCCACATTTCTACTTCTACTTAAAGTGGATGAAATCCACTCTAGTCCCCTGATTCTGGAAATGCCCTTGTCTTACCAGCTATAATCTGTCAAGGAGATCCAGCCATGCCTTCAACTATATTGCTCTCTCAACCTGAGACTCTCCAGCCCTCAAAGCTGTTTATTTGTTTTATAACCTGTGTCAACAGAAATCTATTTTTAATCCCTTTATTGATCCTTGGTCTCTTCTAACTACTATGATAAGGACCACGTTCATATAATGCCTTGAACGTTACTGGCATTAGTAAATAACATAACCTTTTACTATTTAAAAAAGAAAAGAAAAAGATTAAACAATGAACAATGAGTCTAGACTAGAAATCTCTATTGACCACAGAATTGTTAGTGAACTAAAAGCTATTTAACTATAAAAGGTCCTTAAATTACAAAATATGCAAATTACCTTTATGCAAGAAATGTACCAAATATTCTAAGATTCAGAGTGCTTAAAAACATTCACCCAACTGGGATGATTTCAGATTAAAGAAAATAAGGATGGTGTAATTATATACACTTACCTTGACAAATAGAAAGCAATCTGTGATTAGAACATAGCAATTAGTTACAAAATGCTTCACATGGATTTAATTACCCATCAGTCTACATGTAGCTTAATTACTTTTATCTCATTGCATCAGTAAAAGATTTCTGCCTGAGGCAACTGCCAGTCATATATTTATAAGGTTTCTAGACTTTACAGTGAATACATTATAGCATTCAGGCAAATGTGCTAAAGTTACAGTTGCAGAGGCATTCTTAATTTTCAGTCTCTCTTTTTAGTTAATAAAGGATCTCATCCCTTTCTTAGAGTCAACTACCATCTAGCTTTCACACTGACAGTGCCACCTATTTGGCTAAATAACATTGTTGACATAAACATCACCTTTGTTTATTTTAATCCTGTAGGAGCCAGAAGGAAAGACCTTTGAAACCAAAACAATTATCTTATTGCCCTGAAGCAAAGGGTATTGTTTTCTCATGGGGAAGGTAAATACTTAAATTCAGAAAGGAGATGATGCTCTTTCTTTAGGCTGGCTGAAGAAAGTCCTTTTCCTTCGTGCTGCACTGCTAATGGTGGCTTCCTGAGATGGAATGTTTGTGATTCAGAGTGAGAAGCACTATACTGCATTTTTTCTCTCCTTGGGAAGACAGTTTTGAAATTCTGCCAACCAGGGTTTGATTTCTGGCTCCTTCATTGATTAACTCAATGTCTGGACAAGTTACTTAATTGACCTGAGGATAAATAATAACTATCTCATTAGGCTACTAAATACAATAACACAATCAGATTCATTAACACAAAAAACATCCAGTACAGGGCCTTGGCTCCATAGCAAGCATATAATAAAAGCTAATATTGTTTGCTGGGTTCCCCTAGGAGGGTTCTATGAGGATTATATGATTTCATCAGAAAAAGGGTTCTCTTTGGAACTAGGTAATAATACCCTCTCCCTCATTTTTCTTTCTTTTTTTATTTATTTTATTTTTTTATTTTTTTTTTATACTAGTTCTAGGGTACATGTGCATAACGTGCAGGTTTGTTACATATGTATACTTGTGCCATGTTGGTGTGTCATTTTTCTTTAGTGAAACATTTTTGGGGTTGGTGGGGAAATCACATTCTCTAAAAACGGAAAGTTTTTAGGACTCTGGAATTGGGTGTTAGTGGACTCTGGCCCCATTCTAGTTTAGAACCACTGTAGAAATTCCCTTCTGTTAAAGAAAACAGCTTTTGGGAAAGAGGGCATTGTCTCAACTCAATTAACAGAACTCTAAAGAGGCTTAGGGCTGAGGAGTCAGCAGGAATCCTTCTGTAGTTTCTTGCCCACACCAAAGTTTCTTCTGTTTATGCTTATATATAAATAAAATCGATAGGAAAAATGGGTCTGAAGTGCTACTGTGCTTCGGAATTGTCAATAAAGCATGTTACAACTTCAAACGGGAACGTGGGTGGACACAGTTCTAATTAGGTAGGTCCAGTGTGGTGTCCAAAACTGTGTGCCCCAGTGATCCTGACACTCCAACTTTGAGAAACACTCAGTGGGTTCATAAGAAAACACAACAACAACTCAAATATTTTAGTTATCAAAATCCTTAAAAAAAGAAAGAAAATAATTTTAGACTTTCAGAAAAACTTTTAAAATCCCCTCCTTAAATTTAGTTCTCATATTATTATTTCATTTGTCCCAATTATTGATCCCAAAAAGGAATACAGACTCCAGTTTCTTAAAAATAGCTTGGAAATGATTAATGTGTCACCATGATATATAGGTTCAACACTACGGTTGAAAGAAATAAAGAACTGGGAGGGATAAGTATATGATACAAAGGTAAGATTTTATGGTTATGTGTGGGCACTAATGCAGAGAGAAAGAACTTGACATTTGAGATGTGTATTAAATATATGAAGCTAACCTATACTGTAAAATTAATCGACTGAAGACTTTCTGAATTTCTACTCCTTAATTCATAAACTTCAAAGCAAGCACTAAATGACAGTTGCTCAAAAAATATTTTCAGCTTCTTTCGGGTAAGGAGCTGTGTTTTATTCATTTAGGTACAAACAGCACAAAGTAAGTTCTCAATGTTTGCTAAAGGAAGGAAAGGGATGAGGCAGCAAGGAAAATACCTCAAATGTTTCATCTTTTAGGAAGGGCAAATGTTTTCAAATTTTTTTTCCCAATATTATTGTGAGCTGGAAATCATTTTTAGAATTTGTTCTAAAGATAATCACATGCCATGGAGACAAATACCACCACACATTTTTGGAAATAACTTAATTGTGCTTTAATCCTTTTGTGTAGCTTGTTCAAGTAGTTCTTATTCAGCACCAGGAGAATAGTTTTGTTAGTAGCGAAACTCCCCTGGATCTGAATCTGCCTCTTACCAGGCAATGACGATGAGGCCATTAATATCGCCTATGTCTTATTTGTAAAGCTGTATGGTGACACCGGATTCTTACCATTCAATGGCAGCAAATTTATCAGTAGAGAACATAGCTACAGGGCCTAGTGTCTGGCAACGAGGCCAATTATGATATGTAGCAACTTTTCCAAGCTCAAATGACTTCAAAGATGAATTATAACTAGAAAACGATTGCATATATATCATTAAATGTACATCCCATATGTCAGTATAAAACAGTGATGCAGTTAGGCTAAGCTTTAGTCAGTATGGGTTAGAATTCTGGTTCTACTGTGTACTAGCTAGGTAGCCAAGGCAGCCTTAATTACTGGTCTCTGAGCTTAGGTTTCCTGGTCTGTGAGATTAAGACACATGGCCGGGCGCGGTGGCTCAGCCTGTAATCCCAGCACTTTGGGAGGCTGAGGCGGGCGGGTCATGAGGTCAGGAGATCGAGACCATCTTGGCCAACATGGTGAAACCCTGTCTCTACTAAAAATACAAAAATTAGCCAGGCGTGGTAGCAGGAGCCTGTAGTCCCAGCTACTTGGGAGGCTGAGGCAGCAGAATTGCTTGAACCCGGGAGGCGGAGGCTGCAGTGAGCTGAGATCGTGCCACTGTACTCCAGCCTGGGCAACAGAACGAGACTCTGTCTCAAAAAAAAAAAAAAAAAAAAAGATACACATAATACCTACACCTCATAAAGTTAATGTAAAGATTAAATGAGAAAATCCATGTAAACACTTCCCACTGTTCCTGGCACTTAGTAAAAAACAAATCCTAGCAACTGTCACTATTATGAAAGATACTAAAGTAACAATGAGGGGATGTGGGTCCACTCCAAGTTTCAACATGGGTTTTGTTTACTGGACCAGCAGCCATTGCCTTTGGAAATTGGAAATGACAATATGTTTACTAAGGCATTTGAATTACTCTGGAATTGCCATTTGGAGACGAAAACTACTTCTTTGACAGTAAAGTTACAATAAAAAGGATAATTGTGGCATAGCCTGTTCAGACCTATATGCAGAAATTGCCCTATTTGCAAATGGGAACTACCCAAGCACAGAAATAGAGCTTGACAGGGCTTTAAAAAACAATAGAGTTAATTAAAAGAAAAAAAAAATACTTTTTATAGAGTTCAAAAACAAGTTAATTTTTTTTTTTTTTTAATTCACGTTCATGGTGTTAACAAAGAGTTGAAAAAACAATGAAATAAATGCTGGAAACCACTTCAACTGACTTCTCTTAAACAGCTTTCATTAGTTTGGTTTGAGTCTGTTTTTTAGCTCACTAAGTGTTTTTAAAATTAGATTTGTTGTTTTAAAGCAGCTTTTCTTGGTACTTTTTGTCAAGAAAAGTCCAGAAATCACTTATACTTTTGACCCAGAAAATCCAGATAAACTTGATAAAGAAATGTTCTTGTAAGCCAACTTTATGAAGACAAATTTAAATTAAAAGAAAAAAGAAAACACAGTTTCAGAGTATTTAAACAAGCACGAAAATCGTAAATCAGGTGCTGACATCTTAAAACAAAAATAATGTGCTAAGTCTCTGAGCCTTTTTTCCTTGTACTCTTTGGGGTCCAGGATAGGGAGAAGATGTTGACTCTGAGTCAGCCCTCAGCTGATGGGAATTAAAAGGAGCCATCAGCAGCCTAACTGCCAGTGGGGAAGAGCACACTTTGACCCCAGAGGCAGAGAGCTGGTAGATCTTCAGGTGTCAGCCAGCAAAAAAAATAAAATTAAAAGAATAAATCAGCCTCCATCCTGATAACAATACACCTGCCCGTTACAAAACTGCAACAACAACAAAATCTATTTTGACACTTTTGAATGTTAAAAGAGGTCAGATATAAGGCAAAAATCACTGGTAGTAACGTCAAATAGATAAGGCATAAACAAAAAGCACCCAATCTGCTATCATTCCTTCTTTAGGAATGCGTGCCTTCTCCAAATATCCCTGTCTTACTGCTTTTTTCTACCTTGCTTTTTCTACCACTGCCTCTGTGGGGGAACACCTCTGCTGTCCTGGGTTTTCCCTTCCATGTACTTCTACGTCATGCTGCACAAGAAAATGCTATCCTTGTCCCCAAGGTTAATCTTTATTACCAGGAAGAATATGTGTCCCTTCCCCAGGGAAGACCTGGAGTAGTCCCAGAAAAAAACCACAGCTGACAAGTGGTTGTAGACATTTAAGTCGTCTCTTGGCACCATCTGCCCAGAAAGTTATCCCACTAAGCTTGGACCTTTGAGTTGGGATCTTTTTCCTATCTACTGAGATCCTTCCATACTGTCTGGAACCGTCAGGATTTATTCTAACAATTCCTGGAAGAAGGAAAGGCTACACTTCCACTGTAAAGGGTTAAAACTGCAGGGAGGCGAGCAGTGTACTTTCACTTGAAGATGTAATGAATATTGGCTGGCTTTATAGACATCATCCTCAAGCTCAGATGGAACTCAAAACAATATGCCGAGAGATTATGAATCCAGGACTCAACTTCATAAGTATTTTGAGTTGAATAGATTTGTGTATGAAAAAGCTTCATAATTTTTTCAATTCCGGAGTATTAACATCTAACTTATAAAAGAATACTGGTGAGCTGGGCACAGTGGCTCATGTCTGTAATCCCAGCAGCTCAGGCGGCTAAGGTGGGAGGATGGTTTGAGGCTAAGAGTTCAAGGCCAGCCTGGGCAACATAGCAAGATCCTGTCTCTAACAAAAGTGAACAACAACAACAACAAAAGAATATTGCAAACCTCAGGGACAACCTACAGTAGAAGAAACTATTTTAACTGTAGTTTTTTCAATACTGCCTCACTTTAGTCGCTTGACTTTGTCAGATCTCAGATTCTTCATCTGGAAAATAAAGAGCTTAGATCAGACCAGCTTAAGGTTTTGGAATTAGAGATCCCCTTTGATACTGATGGAAGCTGAGGATACCCTTCCAAAAACATATCACATACAACATTTGGTTTGATTATTTCAGGTGATTCACAGATCCTGGAGAGCACATCTGTGAAAAGCTCCTGGACTATGTTTAAATGTGATATTACAATCACTGCACATAATAAAACATTTTTTAAAATAAAGGTGTACAATTTTTACCACTAGAAAATTAGTTTCTTAACATCCCCTAAAGAACTATTGAACAATTATTTGCAAAATATAAGTTTAAAGAGACTCTGATATTACCAGCCTGCCCATGGCACCTTCCCCCCATGACACCTTTATATTCTATGTGATTGTAAAATGATCATTCCATCAGCTGAGGATGGTTACTATTGATTGGCAAGTGTCTTAAGTACTATAAGAGTCATAATTTCCCTGGCCTGAAACTATCAGAGCTCTCACTAAACATTAATGAAGTAGCTGGCTAAAGCTACATAAGATTTTCAGAGACAAAACATTTCCCTTTTGCCTCACACGCAAGCTGTCTGCTTAGAAAAAACAGAGTAAGACTGTTTAAGAAAGAAACATCTCAATTATCAAATGATAATGAAGTCAAATTATACAGTCTAATAATCTTCTAAGATTTTAATAAAAACTGATAGAATAATTTTTACACTCAGTAACACTCCAAAAGGTCAAGATAACTATTAAAGAAAATAATATAATTAAAGATGTATAGTGTTTATAAGTTGAAATCAGGAGAAAACACTACTTTGGGGGGAAAAAAACATTATTCCTGGATTCGGACTTCTTAGTTACCACGGCAAATAGAAAATATAAAGCAAAAAATCACATTCCTGTTTTAGGAAACGTTTCCTAGGATATAATTCCCCAAATATCTTTTAAATTCCAGAATCCGAATTCCAGAGTCTAGGATACATCTTCCCGTCCACCACAGGTCAAAGATTTGACTTTCCACTTATTTTTGCTACTATGCTTAAAAATCGATTAAAAAGTAATATTAATGCAAAAGAGGTGTACTCCTATTGCATTATTAATAGGCAATACAACTGTAAACGGTTTTGTTCACCGTTCTTCACTGCTCTTGCTAACAGTTTCAAAATAGGAGGTGCTGAAGCATGAAGACTGTTTGCAGCCATTGCTTTTTGAAATCACAGTGCTGGGAATTGGTGGAATTCTTGCCTCCTTGGGTTATTATCAGACACTGTGAACTTTCTTTGAAAGCAGACTATAAATTCACAAGGGGGTCCCCTGCCTTCAATCAAGGAAATGTTTAAAACGACCCCCATCTGCTATTTTAATGTATTCTTCCCAAAGACTGCCATAAATATTTAATATAAGAAAGGCGCTGTTTAAACACAATGAATAGCTTATGAAATTAAAGTTGGCTGACGGATTACACTGTATACATAATACACTGTAAATAATGACAAAGAAAATATGAGCAGCATTACTAACTTTCTCTTATTTCTCTTGACATTTCTTAAGGAATGTTCAAAAGACATTTAGATATGGTCAGCTTAATTGATACCAAAAGCTGACTAACTCTATAGAGCCATTCTATTCATGTCTCTCTCTCTCTATAAATATATATAAACATCTTGGTATATTACCTACTGAAAGGGTATGAAATCGATTTTCCATTTCTCAAGAAGTCTCACTTAGCCCACTATGTTCACAAAAGTCACAGAACTATGATGGACACCTTCTATCAAGTCCCTGGTTTAGTTTCTTATATTCAAACAGGAATCAACACTTAATATTAGGCTTTTCTATGGAAGATATTCAATGCATACGTATTGAACGAGTACATACAGTTTTTATTAGATGCAATTATATATTGCATTCAAAATTTCCAAGGTAAGATGCTCCTTCTTTCTCGTACTGTTCCAATAACCAACCTGCATATTTTCCGTTCTCATGAATATGCATTTATTCTTACTGTTTTCACAGAAATAGAGAACAGCTGTGCCTCTTCTCCTTATAACTCCTAATCTTTTGATTCTTCTGTCCAAATCAATTTCAACTTCTTTTAATTTTTTTGAGGTCTCTTTTTCTAACAATTTTCACTGAATTTCTCCACAGTGTAATATTAGAATTATTTCTCAATATTTATATGCCTCCAAAGTAATGTTAACTCTTACAAGATCAACATACCCTTGACATAAGATAAGTGTACTGACCAGATTATTTTTTCCTGCTGGCTCAGTGCCAAGTCCAAATTCTTTATGTAAACAACTATAGAGTTCAACATACCATATAGATTTTTGACCAACCCTTCAGCTAATTTCCATAGATTCTTTTATTTTCTTGATGCCATCAATTTCTCCCATACTGATGTCATGTGTCAATATCCTTTGTATGTTTTTCATTCTGTTTACTAAATAAAAGGCAATATTGTTCCAAGCTAATAATATCATCTTCAGAAAACCATCCTCAGGTTATTAACAGAGCTCTGTGTAATAGCCTGCAAAATGTAGCAATTTATTTTTCTAAAAATCTTATAGAAAAAATACGTTGGAACTTGTCAAGATTTCATTTAAGTCTAGATAATAAAGATTAATTTCTTCCCCCATTTTTAGATGCAGTATCACTCAATCATAAAAGAGATGAACAAAATTGACAATAGTGTTGAAAATGTCACAGTACTCTGTAACTAATATCTTTGGCTTGATATTTTTACTATTGATAGAGGTTCTAGTATCTTCCCATTTGTTATCATTAGTATCATTTACAGGTAAGTCTATTTAAAAGAAGATTACTATATTTTCTGGAATCCAAGATAACAACAATGTAAAGTATGTCTTTTTAAAAAAGGCACTACTAAGGAAAAAACAATAAAATGTTTTTACATAATCACCAAATTCCCTAAATTATCAGATGTATTTTCACTTAGCAGTAAAAATGTAAAATAAGTGCACCTTAATATTTTATTAAACAAGGTATTGTTATTTTTCTGCTCTTATAACAGTAAATTCTATAGTAAGTACATTCCTAAACATCACAAACATAGTACTTATAATGTAAGCCACAGAGTTAATTATTTCACATGAAAAAGTCAGTCTCTTACTATATTGATATTCTAGTAGAATTCTGAACATCTTAAATATAGGCTATATATACCTCGAAGATATTGCAGGTTCAGTTCCAGGCTACTGCAATAAAGGAAAAAGTGCAATAAAGCAAATCGTACAATAAAATGAATCACACAAATCGTCTAGCTTCCCAGTGCATTTAAAAGTTATTTTTATGCTGTGGTCTATTAAGTATGCAATAGTATCATGTCTGAAAAAGTGCACATACCTTGATTTTAAAATACCTTATTGCTACAAATGCTAATGATCATCTGAGACTTCAGGCAGTCATAATTTTCTTTTGCTGTTGAAGGGTCTTGACTCCAACGTTGATGGCTGCTGCCTGATCAAGGTGGTGGTTGGTGAAGGTTGGGTTGCCTGTTGCAATTTCTTCAAGGAAGGCATCAATAAAGTTTGCTGTATTGGTTGATTCTTCCTTTCACAAAAGATTCTCTGTAGCACGAGCATTTTACCCACAAAAGAACTGCTTTTCAAACTGGAGTCAATCCTCTCAAACCCTGCTGCTGCCTTAGCAACTAAGTTTATGTAATATTCAAAATCCTTTGTTGTCATTTAAACAAAAGTCCGAGATGGCATCTTCTCTCAATAGAAGGCTGTTTCATCTGTATTGAAAATCTGTTGTTTAGCATAGGCACCTTCATTAATGGTCTTAGTTAGATCTTCTGGATAACTTGCTGCAATTTCTTCATCAGCATTTGCTGCTTCGTTCTGCACTTTTATGTTATGGAGATGGCTTCTTTCCTTAAACCTCATGAATCAACCTCTACTAGCTTCAGACTTTTCTTCTGCAGCTTCCTCATCTCTTTCAGCCTTCACAGAATTGAAGAGAGTTAGGGCTTTGCCCTGGATTAGACTTTAGCTTAAGAGAATGTTATGGTTCATTTGATCTTCTATCCAGACCACTCAAACTTTCTTCTATCAGCAATAAGGCTGTTTCACTTTCTTATCATTTGTGTGTTCACTGGAGTAGCACTTCTAATTTCCCTCAATATCTTCTCTATTGCATTCACAACATGACCAACGGTACAAGAGACCTAGCTTTCAGGTTGTCTTGCCTTTTGACATGCCTTTTACTAAGCTTAATCATTTCTAGAGACAGGGTCTTACTCTGTCGCCCAGGCTAGAGTGCAGTGGTATGATCTCAGCTCGCCGCAACCTCCGCCCCCTGGGCTCAAGCAATCCTCCCACTTCAGCCTCCCTAGTAGCTAGGTCTATGGGTACGCACCACTACACCTGGCTAATCTTTTATATTTTTGTAGAGGCACGATTTCACCATGTTGCCCAGGCTAGTCTTTAACTCCTGAGGCCCACCCACCTCGGCCTCTCAAAGTGCTAGATTACAGGCATGTGCCGCCATGCCTGCCCATTTCTAGCTTTTGACAAAAAGTGAGAGACATGCAGCTCTTCCTTTCACTTGAACACTTAGAGGCCTTTGTAGGGTTATTTGTTGGCCTAATGTCAATATTGTTACGAGTGAGGCAATAGGGAGGCCGGAAGAAAGACAGACAGAGAGAGGGAGAGGAATTGCTGGTGGGGGAACAGTCAGAACACATACCATTTATCAATTGAGTTCACCATCCCATATGGGCATGGTTCGTGGCATCTCAAAATGATTATAATAGTAACCTCAAAGATCATTGATCACAGATCACCATAATAAATATAACAGTGAAAACATGTGGGCCGGGCGCAGTGGCTCACGCCTGTAATCCCAGCACTTTGGGAGGCCGAGGTGGGTGGATTACGAGGTCAGGAGATCGAGACCATCCTGACTAACACAGTGAAACCCCATCTCTACTAAAAAAAAAAATGCAAAAAAATTAGCCGGGTGTGGTGGCGGGCGCCTGTAGTCCCAGCTACTTGGGAGGCTGAGGCAGGAGAATGGCGTGAACCCGGGAGGTGAAGCATGCAGTGAGCCGAGATTGCGCCACTGCACTCCAGCCTGGGCGACAGAGCGAGACTCCGTCTCAAAAAAAAAAAAAAAAAAAAAGAAAAAAAAAGAAAAACGTGAAATATTGTGAGACATACCAAAATGTGACACAGAGACACAAAGTTAGCACAAGATGTTGGAGAAAACAGTGCTGAGAGAATTGCTTGAAGCACAGTTGACACAAACCTTCAATTTATGAAAAAACTTACAATATCTACAAAGGAAAATAAAGCAAAGTGCAATAAAAGGAGGTATGCCTGTACTCAAGAGTTATATGTAGGCTGGGCATGGTGGCTCGCGCCTGTAATCCCTGTACTTTGGGAGACGGAGGCTGGAGGATTGCTTGAGCCAGGAGTTAGAGACCATCCTGGGCAACATGGCAAGACCCTGTTTCCACCAAAAGAAAAAAAAGAGAGAGAGAAAAGACTATACATAGATGCTTTTTCCCCCCAAATACCTTTTAAAATCACTTTATCTTTTTTCTATGACTTCTAGGTTGCCATAATAAAGTATTTCTGAGTCAAATACCATCCCTCCTAATTATGCCTGATTCTTAAATAAACTTACGACCTATGCCTTAAGCATAACTTAAGCTATTCATTCATTTTAATAGATCATCTCAAAGGATATACAGATGCAGCTTAAATTATAAATCATTTGGTAAATCATGGAAATTTCTGTGCATTATATGGACTCATTAAAACAAACTTTTTGAAATGAACAAAAGCTTCCCAAGTGATGGGTCACTGCTAAACTTATACAAACTACAAATACAAACTTCTATTTCTCTGTTCTCATCCCAGTTCTAAGTCAGATCTTATAAACTGAAGATTGTTGTTCTGGGTGAAACGTATGAGTTGTTTGACTCGATTAAAGCAATGCATAGGGAAAGTAAGCACCCCTCAGTTTACCTTCCCTATTCATTCACCATAACAGGAGCAGCTTGCCTGTTATTTGTCACAGAATAGTACACACACCCATACACGTATCTATCCTACTAGATGTACAATGGCTTGAAATCTTAATTTAGATACCGTCCCCTCTTTATGGCTCCTATATGTCTTAGGTGAGTTCATTTTCTCATGTTCCTCTCCTACCCCTTCCAAACTTCCCAGCAATCAGGAATACTGTAAGAGGGTGATGAAAGAAAAATTTCAAAACCAGGATTTCTCTGTAGCCTAAAATGTCAAAAACTCTTTACAATGATTCCTTTTCTGTCTGACTTTGAATATGTGATTCATTATGGAAGCGCAGTAGAGCCTCTGAATGCTGGTGGGACAGTGATTTATTCAAACACAAGATTTGTTCCAGGAATAGTACCATGGGGTCCAAATAAGTTTGAGATGGTTCTTTTCTCTGGCATTGGCTCAGAACGTATGCCTTTATCACAAAACCAGTTTGAATTTTGTTCGCGTATCCCGTTACACTTCGTTCAAATCATTCCGCACCTTGAAGAACACAGCCCAGGACCATCTGAAGTACTTCACTGACAGTTACAGTACACAAATAAATTAAGGCCTCTAAAGTAACTGCAAATCAGGCCTGGCATCCCTCAGTCTGAGAAGAAAAGTTTAACTTATTCCTCCTTCCTAAAAGAAAATAGTAGAGATAACTGCAATTGTTGAGAAACTACAGAGAGAGGGTTTAAATTTTCCACATAACATTCTCTTACTCATTTGCTGTTTTGGCCAAATATGAAGAATAAGAACTACAGAAAGTAAAGCCCGAATCTGAGAAATTACATCACCAATAGGCAATGAAATGAAGTGATTCTTGGTAGTTACTGCCAGTTGCTAAAAGCCCGTGAAATCAAGCCACAGAGCTGGGCCAGAGGCTGAGGATTGGTAGAAACTAGGATGCACCACAGGACCATTCTACTTAGACTCTGAGATGAGGCTGGGAATAGGTAAC
>NW_012106030.1:2753554-2755600 GCF_000951045.1 Mandrillus leucophaeus | reverse complement strand
AAAAAAAAAAAAAAAGAAACAAAATGAAGTCTTAATTCCTTCATCCCAGAAAAGAGATGTGCAAATAATTAAATCATAAATATAGCAAACAAATATGGTATGGATATAGCAATGTCTCTGATCGTGATTTAAATCTACTGTGAATAATGAAGAAAAGTCTACAGTGTTCTGCAGTGCTTAGTGCTGAGTTCTAATACCTATCAGTTATCCTTCCCCTTTTCAAAATGGATAGCAGCTACCGATGCTGTAGACTCCATTCTGACTTAAGTCACATCGTGGCTAATTCTGTCCCCTTTAATACTCCGTTTCCGTTTCCCTGCAGTAACCCACACAACTACTGACGTATTCGTTTTTACTGAGTTCTCACGGAAAACCGCTTCCATCATTAAGCACGCATATTTAATCAGAACCTCCTCTATAATGAGAACACTTTGTTCTGACTGAAGAAGTGAGGAATTCCAGGATACAATATGTACAATATTGCTGTTGGCCAATACTGGAGGGTGGAAGTGCCCATGAACACTAAATGCAGGCATTCTTGCTCACCTCAGCATCTTACTTATAAACGACTCTCCTGCCTCAGCCTCCCAAGTAGCTGGGGCTACAGGCGCATACCACCACACCTGGCTAATTTTTATATTTTTAGTAAAGATGGAGTTTCACCATGTTGGCCAAGCTGGTCTTCAATTCCTGACCTCAAGTGATCTGCCCACCTCGGCCTCCCAAAATGCTGGGATTACAGGCATGAGCCACCGTGCCAGGCCAGTTTATTTATTTTTTTAAAGACAGGAGTAACAACCTGGCTGGCTGGGGTGTGTATGGCTCAAAGGTGAATTATGTAAAGCATCCAACACAATGACTGCACCCAGTTCACCCTTCATAAATGGAAGTTTTGTTATCTAATATAAGAATTTAAAGAAGAACCTTTCAGTTACATATCTAGGAGAGGGGCTTTAGCCATCGGAACCATCTGAATCTCAAGAAAGACATGCACACTTAGCAGTCAGGGCCATATTAAAGTAACACCGCTTCCTGACTGCCATATTCCAAAATGACTGGGCCAGTCTCTCTCTACACAAAGGGTAAGTGAATCTTTCAATATGCCAATCAGTCTACTAAACTAAGAGCATTTGAATAATGATTTCTTAGGTTCACAATTCCTGGAAGAATTTTTTTCATTGTAAGTGCTTTCTTGGGCATACAGCCCACAGTTAGAAAATTAGCATTATTATTTTAATACTAACTAAATAGAATTGTGGATGGCAGTACATAATCCTAAAAACAATAAACACAATTTTGATTTACTTAATTCTGTATACAGTGAACAAAGAATCTGATTCTTTGAAACTATTTTAAGATTCGCAATCTTGGAAATATGACAAAGGGAAGTAGGAATCAAAGAATGGTATTGAAATATAAAATTTTCTAATGCCAAGACAAAAGTCACATGGATTTCAACTTGTCAGTCGAGCATGAGTCTGATTATTCTATTCACTTCACTGACTTTGATCCCTATCCTCACCTCATCTTGGAGTTAGTTTTTCCTATGGTGGGCTCCTATTTGTCATAAAACCTTTATTTTTAACTCAGTCTGCACTTCTTACTTATAGGCCTACATTTTCAGGTCTCGTTCTAGAAATGACATTATTCAAATTTTCAGCTCAGACCCTGTCCTCTGGCCTTATCCAAAACAGTCAGACCAAATGAGATGCTTCACAGTGCTAATTGAGAACTGATCTTTCAACTACTTAGTGATAAGCAACAGCAGCTGGTTCTGAGTAATCATACAGGAAAGGAGCCTCATACTAAGGCTCAATACTAAGCTTCTAGGAGCAATCCCCAACCCAGCACAAAACAGGCTTAATGAGAAAACTGTCACTGTTTTCAGCTGTACCAAGAATTCATCACTGTAAACACCACCACCCCTAAGAGCCGGATGCCACTACTGCCACTCTGGCTAGCAAACCTGGACTCTAAGCAGAGCCTCTCTCCTCAAATTGCTCATTTCAGAACTTAGGTTTGTTGATGGAACCTAGGTTACATTCT